>NC_091115.1:962500-1105000 GCF_024713975.1 Paralichthys olivaceus
CTTGTTGCATCTCATTAGAGAGAGTTGGAGCGGCAGGGACTGTTCAGAGCTTCAGGCACCGAAACACACCTCTGCTGGAAACTCCAGATGTAAAAGAACTCCTGTTCCAATTCTACCTGCAGCGTTCAGGATCATTTTTAGAGAGTTTTTGAAATCACAAACAAAGGGTCCGTGCTTAGTCCCTGAGAGATGATAGAGAAGGTGTCAGTGAATGTGTGAACTTCGTGTCGTGCAGGTTGTGTTGGTTCAGGCGGTGACTAAGGTGTTACTGCTGAGATGTGATGTGGCTTCTTCAGAGTGTTGACAGGTCGAGGCTTCGTCTGCAGTTTGTATTGGTTGTATCATAGACTGCAAATAAAGACGGGCGACATGACCGCTCCCAGAAGTGAAGGCAAAACATCGGGATCGACCCCTGGTGGCCGGCTGCAGTGTAGCTCATCAACCTTGCTTCCTCTATGTTAGTTACTGGGACATAAACAAGACTAAAGGAACATTCTGCTTTTCCTGATAATGATATATTTGTTCTTGTAGATTACGTTCTCCGTAGTTGTGTAATCCTTCTGAAACCGCAGCTAGGGCGTTGCTAAGGTTAATGTGATAGTAGATGCTATTACATGCCTGCTAGTGCCTTGCTAGGTGGTTGTTTAGTTGGTTGGTTTATCTCTGTAAGTTCAGGCCAAATGGAAATACACATCACATAGCATTTTCTATGTAAACCTAAAACAGACGATCCTCGAAATATGATGCGAAGGTATTTAGCCCAGGGCTAAATGTTTCATGTTTACATTGTAGGAGCAGCTAAGCTAAGCAGCTGTTTAACAGCAAACATCTAGCCCTGTGTTTCGAGTGTGGTCCAGAGCTCGGTCACAGGAGCGTGAAACCCTGAAGTGTGTCCTGGTGGTTCTAGAAGATTCAGGCTGGTTTGTCTGTGAAATGAAACAAACAGAAAAACAAATTCAAAGCTGAACAAAGCCAGTGAAGAGAATTTTATTTTGTCATGTTTGAACGTGTCAGAAACGATTCAATCACACATACAAATCATTTCAGTCAAAGAATAAATTAAAACTGATAATCACGCACATTGTTGATCACAGGATTAGAAAAAATCAGCGTTAGATGAAATCTTTTTTTTAATTCTGCAAAAACATGAGAAATTTCTCGAGCTGAAGCAACAAATCAATTAATTAACCAACTGACGGAAAACAAGACGCATTCTTTTATCAACAAAATAACACAGGAAGGACAGATGTTAATGTTTGGTCCTGACACCACACACACACACACACACACACACACACACACACACACACACACACACACACACACTCGCTGGCTTATTTCATCACCATGGTTACGTTGGCAGACCCTTAACAGATATAGAGGCTGTGTGTACTTGTACATCTATCTTTGTGTGGACCATGTTCATCTCTAGTACTAACCTTTGTTTCAGGGGTTAGGATGTGATTGGGTACGGGGGGGGGGGGGGGGGGGTAAAGTTGGAGTAAAGGGTTCGGAATCCCTTGGTCCTCACTGAGGTAGAAGTACAAACACTTCTGTGTGTGTGTGTGTGTTGTCTTCGTCATGTTGCATCTTGCCGCCACCAGCACCGGGGCTGCAAACACATGTGAAGCATGACTGGTATGCACACACACACACACACACACACACACACGTCTCCATATCACTGGCTAAGTGTGTAAACAGTCTTATGTCACCACAACATGACTAATACATGTGCACGCACACACATACACACACATAGAGGCATAGCAACGGTAACCAAGTGGGATTCCAAAGTTGTGACATCACCGCCAGCTGGGCGATCACGTGACCTCACTGTTTTCATTAACTCACACTGATGCATGCTGGGTAATTATTACCTCCCAGTGAGAGAGAGGAAGTGTGTGTGTGTGTGTGTGTGTGTGTGTGTGTGTGTGTGTGTGTGTGTGTGTAATTAATAGTTTCACAGCTCCAGGTGGATTGCAGTAGGAGGCGGGGCTTTGCTGTAATGCTGCTCTCTGATTCGCTTTTGGGAAGTGAAGGAGTGAAGTAAGTAACCTAGTAACCTCTCTCTCTCTCTCTCTCTCTCTCTCTCTGTATTCCTCGGTGTCTCTCGCCCGCCCAGCAGACAGACAGTCAGAATGCGTGAATACAAACTGGTTGTTTTAGGATCAGGAGGAGTCGGGAAGTCGGCGCTGGTGAGTAACGACTTCACCGTCTCACCGTCGGCCTCTGATGTTATTTTATCATTTTTTATTTAGTGCTGTTGAAACTGGGGCTTCACAATAAAACAATATAAATAATTTTCACAGTATAATCATCATTAACAGCAATAAAACTAAATGTAATCCTCAACATGGTGATGTATTGTGTAATCACAGATCATTGATTGACCTCAGATTGGTTATATATTTAAAATGCTTTTAAATCTTTGCTCATAAAGAGTTTAAAACCACAACCTTCATGTTTTGTGATTATTATTGATATGGACTCATGTGAAATTTGTTATCTTTGGCATAAATTCTCTAAATTAAAGGCGACACCACAGTTAAGTCTCAGTATGGAGGGTTAGTCAAATCACTTTTCACTGGGAATCGGTCTCTGACACACACACACACACACACTCTGGTGTACATCTCACTACAATGAAGTGCTTTACTCCAGATGATATAATGGAGACGTGTCAGTGTGTCACATTAATTCCAGTCCAACGACTTTCAATAGAAAACAGAACAGAACAGAACAGAACAGAGCTCCATTAACATTAACTCACGATACTGCCCTACTTCTATTTCTCTCTGTCTCTCTCTCTCTCTCTGTGTCTCTCTGTCTCTCTCTCTCTCTCTCTCTGTCTGTCTCTCTCTCTCTCTGTGTGTCTCTCTGTCTCTCTCTCTGTGTCTCTCTCTGTGTGTCTCTCTGTCTCTCTCTCTCTGTGTCTCTCTCTGTGTGTCTCTCTGTCTGTCTCTCCCCAGACTGTCCAGTTTTCAGGGAATCTTTGTGGAAAAATACGACCCAACGATAGAGGACTCGTACAGGAAGGTAAGACAGCCTCCACCTCATCTCATGTTCGTCTTCTACGTGTACGGCTCCTCTTTTTCTGAGATTCCGCTGATGTTTATTGTAAAATGCTGACGAGATGTTTGAAGTATTGACGACTCTCTCTGTCTGTGTCTCCTCCAGCAAGTGGAGGTCGATGGACAACAGTGTATGTTGGAGATTCTGGACACAGCTGGAACAGTAAGACACACACTTCCTCCTGAGGTTTCTCTTCCTTAATCTGTTAATAAAGATGGTGACCACCTGTCTGTGTGTGTGTGTACGTGTGTGTGTGTATGTGTGTGTGTGTACGTGTGTGTGTGTACGTGTGTGTGTGAGTGTAGGAGCAGTTCACGGCCATGAGAGACCTGTACATGAAGAACGGTCAGGGCTTTGCTCTGGTTTACTCCATCACAGCTCAGTCGACTTTCAACGATCTCCAGGACCTCAGGGAGCAGATCCTCAGAGTGAAGGACACCGAGGACGTACGACACACACAGACACAGACACAGACACACACACACACACACACACACACACACACACACACACACAGACACACACACAGACAAACACACAGACACACACACACACACAGACACACACACACACTGACCGTTGAATCCAAAGATATTTAATTGCTTGTACGGCCGCAGGTTCCCATGATCCTGGTTGGAAACAAGTGCGACCTGGAGGTGGAGCGGGTGGTGGCCAAAGAGTCGGGCATCGGCCTCGCCCGCCAGTGGAACTCCTGCGCCTTCCTGGAGACCTCGGCCAAGAGCAAGATCAACGTCAACGAGGTGAGCGCTCACAGATGAACATGTAGACGTAGCAGCTGTGCTGAATTTCAGTTTTGTAATTTGATTTCATGCTACTTCACAATTTTTATTGCTGAGGGAAAAAAGACAGAAAAGAACAATTTGTCATGATCCTTGACGTGAGCGACCCTGACAGTTAGTGATGCAACCTGCTGCGTGTGCATGAGGCCGTAGATAAACTTAGTTATAACTACATGTTTGCATCTTGGCTACCTTGTGTATCCTGTGTCCGTTTGGCCAAATTATGAAATCTGTTTTCTGTGTTTGTTTACGTGTTTGTTGGTTTACGTGTTTGTGTGCAGATCTTCTACGACCTCGTGCGACAGATTAACAGGAAGAGTCCAGTTCCAGGAAAAACTCGCAAAAAGTCCACCTGTCAGCTTCTCTAATGACAGGTGGGTGTGACACGCTGACATCATCACTGGCATCTTAGCGTTCTTACCGTTATTCATAAAAAACTCTCGTTCTCTTCCTTCTCTCCAGTTTCCTGCTCACCTGACCGACAACCAACCAACCAACCAACCAATCACAGGACATCTTCCAGCTGGTCACACCCCTTTAACATAACCATGTCATCATCAACATCAGCCACCTCTGACCTCTGTTTCCATGACGACCCTTTTCCTCCCCACCCTGTTTAACAGAGACTGTTGCCTTGGCTACATTTAGTCCAAACACCCAGACATGGCGACGGCGATGATGATGACGATGAAGATGTTATTGCAGGAATTAGAAAACAACTACCCAAATTTAAACCACAGTTCCCATCATGCTCTCTGCATAGCCATTTTGCTCCGGGGAGTGGCTTCTTGCTTTTTTATGTTTAGATGTTTCTTTCCTGTTTTCCTTCCTTCTTATTTTCCAGCACAACAGAGCCGCTCACACACAGCTTAACCACTGTCAGCCATGTTGGCGCCACGGCTACCGTGTTGATGTTGCGTGTAACATGGCTGACTCTGTATATGTGTCTCTGGTTGAACCTGTGGATCCATACAGTGATTATTATTATTATTAGTTATAATTATAATTATGTGTGAAAGGGTATAAAATTATTTTCATGTTTTTGTTTTTTATTTGGGGGTGGGGGCCGGGGGGGTTGGGCGTGCAGCAGGTCGGGCGTTGGCTCACCGCGTTGGTAACTTTAAGCTAACTTCAGTTAGCTGACCACTATGACTCAACTTGTAAAAGGGATTGCTTGTTAGCATATTGTTAAAGAAATGAATAAGCTTGTTAGCCGAGCAGCTATTACAATGTAGCGCCATGTGTGGTGTGATAGCATTATTGGGATATCCCCCCAAAAATGATCGTAGCTGCTGAGCATAGGCTGTGGTGAATGCTATCAAAATGAATTCCCCTTGGGAGTGCTAGTGATGTTCACATATTTTTTTAAAGAAATGAATGTGTACATTAGAATACCTTGGTATGTCAGGGAATGCTAATTATTCTATTTCAATATGTGAGGGCTGTTAGCATTGTTTGTATCTCAAAGAGACAGGTGGAAGCTGCCAGATACAGGCTAGCTCTTACTGCTAGCAGCTAATGGAATGATTTAGCAATGGTGTGAGCAGTTGCTAAAAATGTTAAGGAGTGTTAAAGATGTCAGCATATTCATAAAGAAATACATGCATGTTAATGGCTGTGAACTTCCTTATCAGCTACCTGTTGGCTAACCTCTCGTCCTAGTAGCTAATGGAATTTATTAGCAACGTTGCTGCCCAGTTTCCCTGGGCTAGTCAGTCAGCCATCTTGAAAACTGTGTCAGGATCATTGTCAGGAAAAGGAACGTTGTATTTAAACATCAACAATGAAACAAGTTGTTTTGGTCTAAGTGTGTCCGTAAAGAAACTGAACTGTGACCTGGTGCATTAGCCACTGGATGCTAACAATGGTACACTTCCAAACAAACAAACAAATGATAGTAGCTGCAGGCTAGCTGGTTAGCAACACGGTGAACTGACTTCAGATCTGCTGCTCGGGGCGGACAGGTTGCCTTTCGACAGCAGACTCACACTGGTCCAGTACCTTAGCTCTGTGTGTGTTCGTGAGTGTGTGTTTTGTGTGTTTGTGAGTGTAAGTGAGTAACAATGATGAACTAGAGCGTTGGCCCGACATGGAGCAGGGGTTGTATTTACTGAGCAGGACAGACAGACAGTTGTTTCTGTGTTATTAACCACATTATTACTTGATTATTAATATTATTAACACGTCTGAGGGAAACACGAAGGTCCCTTAACTGATGGGAACATATCCAAGTGTCACGATCAGGAAATCGTTTGTGTTGGTCCTTCGTGTTGCATGTTGATCAGTGGGTGCAGCGAGTTTTTTTTAATGCACATTTTCAAAAAAGAAATCTTGACATTTTGCATAAAATACATTGGCTTGGCTGAAAATTGATGCCTGGCTCAGTAGAAAATTATCACCACCAGCTATTTTTCTTGATGATCCTACTTTGAATATTCACGGATCAGGACGAAATTAACGAATTAGCATTTTCTTTTTTAAATCTTCATGTTATGAGTTATCGTAGAATACTGCGGAGAAATAGCTGGTTATGACGTCAGTATTCTGAAACGTTAAAGGAGCTGAGCTCACCTCGGTGTCTCGTCAAAACAGTATCACAGCTGAAGTTGAAAGGGGGTTGGGCTTGAAGTTGAAGCCCCGCCTCAGATAGACAGAGGGCGTGGCCAGTGAAGCAGTAGCCGGAGAAAGCGTTTGAAAAATCTGCGTCTGTTGAAACGTGAGTTCCGCTCACAGATTCCGTATGTTGGACCAGTGACCTCTGTGAGTACTGCTGTGCACAGTGTTGTACCACCAGGAGTACTTCTGTCAGTATTCTGGTTCTCCCCCAGTACGTTCAGTCATGTAGCATGTTGATGTTTCTGTCAGTTCTCGGTCTGACCTCCGGGAGGTGCTGCGACAGTTTGCATGCCGAGCAGAAGCTTTCAAGAGAAAAGTCTTATTTGCGGCCGAGACGGTGCATTCCGGCTAATTCCAATGTTGGCAGAGTTATTGTAATGTGCAGTTCAAGTAAAACCGATAGGAATGCCAGTGTTTTGATCACTGCCGGATTATTCCCACGGAAAAGTTAAGGGAATTGAAAACACCTTTCTGATGAAGCCATAAAGTCTCATTACTGCCCCTTGTGGATGGATGGCAGAATTCACCCACTGCAACTACAGTAGTAATGTGTGTTTATTTTTTCAGGCCACAAGGGGCAGCAATGAGTCTGTTCCATACTCAAACAGTAACTTGGTCAAGCCACGCGAAGGTGAAATTTATGGTTCATCAGACATGTTTTCAAATATCTTTTTTTCTGGTTTTGTAACAGATAAAGAACTTGTTTGTTTGATAAATGCAAAGATTTTCCGGGTACATTTTATTTGAATGTATTTTTAGCATTTATAAACAGTATATAAACACTGTAAAGAGATGAGGATATTTTAATGTTTATTAATAAGTTATTAATCAACATTTAGAATTTCTCCTGCAAAGTTTCTACAACTGCTGTAAAAACAGTTATAAATATATAATAATATTCAAATTATGTTCAAACATGTAGCCCAAGTACTGTTTATGAATGCTAAACACGTGCAGTTTAAATGAAACGTACCCACAGTGGACGACACATTCCCAAACAGGTTTTGCGTGATTAGCGCTCCTGTGATGTGAAAGCTCACTTAACTCCTTGGCTGAAAAAAACAGCCAATCAGATCTTAGCGTGGCTGCAGCTGCAATCAGACCCTTCAGCCTCCCCGAAGCTGCATTCATCATTTAAGTTGTAGAAATGTAACATTGGACGATTCGTCATCCATTTCTAATCCTCACGTCCCGGCATGCTTCAGAATCGCTAGGTTACACTATGAGGAGCAGACGACCTCTGTGGTGTTCACATTAAAATAAGATTCAGAATAAGCCTGAGAATGAGGCTAACACTTTGCCGTAATTTCTCGGTCCTGCCGTTGCTGCTTAAATTTGGTGTGATTGTGATAAAGTAGAGAAACTTGTTAGATTCTGTTTAAAATAATTTGACCAGCACTTCTTCTCAAACACACTGAGGCCTTGACAGTTGTGGTAAGCCGACATCACATTTTATTTTAAAGTTTCCCTTCTGTGTCGCATTCATTAGCAGTGTATAAAACTGAATAAATGGTTATTAGAGAACTAGAAGATACACGTAAGCAGCTGTAAGTGTTTATTTAAGTATTTGTCAACAACTCTAGCACCCCCTGTGGGCTCCCATGAGTATAGGCTGGTGTATAACCTGAAGATAATGATTGATGATGTAACAACACAGATGGAATCTAAAATATGTCGTCACAGGAGATGTTTACATTGTTATGAATACCAAAAACATTTATGGCTGCATTATAGTGTGATTTAAACTGTAAAATCTTTATACACTGCTTCTAAATGCTAAATAAGTGTTGGCGGCTAGCAGTTTCCCTCTGCTTCTAGTCTTTGTGCTAAGATAGGTTAAACACATTCAGGACCTTGTCTGTGCTGGACTCAGATTAAACTCAGAGTTTCATGTGTAGCTGCAGCATCATGGCGATCGCAGCTGCAGCCACCCGGAACGATCCACTGACGACAAGAAGAAATGATTATTGTTCATCACTGAAATGAATCTGCTTCTTTTCCTCTGTACGGCATGATGACCAGTGAAATGTAAAAGAAACCAGTTCAACCGCTGAAACATCAGGTTCAAAATCCCACGTCCACTCCGCTGAATCTTTTCACTTCAGCCGAAGGGACTATTTCAGGACCTGGTATCAACCTGGTTTGAGTACAGTCTGGACCAGGTCTAAACCTGAACCTGGTCTGAACCAGGTCTAAACCTGGTCTGGACCTGGACTGAAGTGGTTTCTTCCAGAACAGCATCAGGAGGTTGGGGAGGGGGAGTGAGGGAGGGGGGAGGGGGTGAAGCCAAATGTAAAGTAAAACTAAAAAGCCTTAAATGAATAAAAGTGGTGCAATTTTGTAACAGCAAACTGTGACGTCAAGTTTCTATGGATGGATGAATGAATGAATGGATGGATGGGTAGATCTCATGGGTAGACCTCATGATCAGGAGGTTGATCAGTTTAGAGTTATATTGAAACAAATATATTATTCATGTGAGAAAAAAATGATGTATTGTATAAATAGCAATCCAAGTATATAATGTAAGTAAAGAGGACGATATAATATTCTACTCATCATAAAAGTACAGGATCTAAAGATTAAGATTTATACCAATCTACTGTAATTCAACTTTCATTATATACTGTGATGTGTATTGTAATGTATATAGTATTTTATCTTACCATGTTATTTAATACAAAATAGGAGCAACTATTTGACAATGTAGTATATATATATTTATATATATATGTCATTTTGATAGTAATAACTTTGGTAGATGCTTGTTTTCTTTTTTAAATGACAGTAAATAAGAGAAGAGATTATTCAACACATCTAATAATCCAGAGGGAATTAAACTCTGATGCTGGTGACGTCACTTGTCGAGCGACGCTGAGCTGCCATGGCAACGGCGGCATCAGCAGAGGCTCGGTGTCGCCGCCGGTTAGCGCGCTGGTCGCTAGTTAGAGAGTTCGTTAACTAGTCGTTACACGTTCAACCAGCGAGTTAACACGGGTCACCTGGTCGCTACGTCATGAGGGGTCGCGTGAGGTCAGCGGGGACAGCGTCATGACGGTGCGCTTCAAGGTAAACAACGACAGCTGCTAGCTTCAGCAACAGGTTAGCATGAGAGCTAATGAGCGAACACAGCTGTTAGCACGGTTCTCAGGAAGAGACCGGCAGACGGAGAAGTGGGGAACCGGTCAGAGTGACCTGTTCACCGGACTGAAGCAGACAGAGCACCGCTCAGTCCGGATTAATGGGAGATAATCTGATCACAGCTAATCCAGCGAGTCAGGGAGGGATGGTCGATAGATATAGAGATCTAATCATAGATAGATATAATTATAGATATCATTATAGATAGATATAGAGATCTAATCATAGATAGATATAGAGATCTCATTATAGATAGATATAATTATAGATAGATAAAGAGATATCATTATAGATAGATATAATTATAGATATCATTATAGATAGATATCATTATAGATAGATATAGAGATCTAATCATAGATAGATATAATTATAGATATCATTATAGATAGATATAGAGATCTAATCATAGATAGATATAGAGATCTCATTATAGATAGATATAATTATAGATAGATAAAGAGATATCATTATAGATAGATATAATTATAGATATCATTATAGATAGATATAATTATAGATATCATTATAGATAGATATAATTATATCTATCTATGATTATATCTATAATTATAGATAGATATCATTATAGATAGATATAGAGATATAATCATAGATAGATATAATTATAGATATCATTATAGATAGATATAATTATAGATATCATTATAGATAGATATAATTATATCTATCTATGATTATATCTATAATTATAGATAGATATAATTATAGATATAGAGATCTAATTATAGATAGATATAATTATAGATATCATTATAGATAGATATAATTATAGATCTCATTATAGATAGATATAATTATAGATCTCATTATAGATAGATATAATCATAGATAGATATAGAGATCTAATCATAGATATAATTATAGATATCAATATAGATAGATATCATTATAGATAGATATAGAGATATCATTATAGATAGATATCATTATAGATAGATATAGAGATCTCATTATAAATAGATATATAGATAGATATAATTATAGATAGATATAATTATAGATAGATATAGAGATCTCATTATAAATAGATATATAGATAGATATAATCATAGATAGATATAATTATAGATATCAATATAGATAGATATAATCATAGATAGATATAATCATAGATAGATATAGAGATCTCATTATAAATAGATATATAGATAGATATAATCATAGATAGATATAATTATAGATATCAATATAGATAGATATAATCATAGATAGATATAGAGATCTCATTATAGATAGATATAATTATAGATAGATATAGAGATCTCATTATAAATAGATATAATCATAGATAGATATAGAGATCTCATTATAGATAGATATAATTATAGATAGATATAGAGATCTCATTATAAATAGATATATAGATAGATATAATTATAGATAGATATAGAGATATCATTATAGATAGATATTATTATAGATATATATAATTATAGATAGATATCATTATAGATAGATATCATTATAGATAGATATAGAGATATAATCATAGATAGATATAATTATAGATATCATTATAGATAGATATAATTATAGATATCATTATAGATAGATATAATTATATCTATCTATGATTATATCTATAATTATAGATAGATATAATTGTAGATATAATTATAGATATAGAGATCTAATTATAGATAGATAGATTTAATTATAGATATAATTATATATAGTAGAATTATAGATATAATTATAGATAGATAGATGGATGGAATTATAGATAGATAGAAATTATAATCAGTTACCAAAAGTTAATTTAACTTTCCTGTCAATCGTCTAATTGATTAATTGACTCGGGTCAGGGTGTATATATACATGTATACATTTAAATACAGAGTCACCGGCTGCAACACGTCACTGAAGCTACATGATGCAACAAAAAGTGAAACGTTCAAACATTCAAACCAAACATTATCTTTATATTCTGTCTCCTGAATGGTTTTACATCACTGACTTAATTCAAACCAAATACATTCAATGTGTGTGTGTGTGTGTGTGTGTTGTGTGTGTGTGTGTGTGTGTGTGTGTGTTTCAGTGTCAGAGTGAATACCAGAAGAGCTACAGGGTTTCCCGTTCCAGGAGCGTGTCTCCTCAGCGCTGCGCCCCATTGGCCGGCCTCCGCTCCGACCAAATGAGTAAGAACATTTTTCAAACATCTTTATCCTGAAATATTTGGATTCTTCCAGTTTCACGTCAAAATGTCTGAGTTTGAAAAACTACAGTTTGTCTCTTTGACGTTTGTGTCTCAGGAATCTGCAGAGAACCAGGTCTGCAGCGCCGGAAGAGACTTGTTCCTGGAGGTCTCGCTCAGTCCTGCACTTCACTGCTCTGTCCGTCAGACCCACAGCGCCCCCTAGCTGCTCCGACTGCTCTCACTCACAATAAAGTGCCCTCTGATGGTAGACAGTGTAGATTTGCATGTCAGCATGTTAGAGTATGAGTTAACGAAGTGTTTCATAAATTGATTTCTTCTTCAGCCTCTCGGAGTCGCTCAGCCCACAGGAAGGATCCTTCCCCCAAACCTCCAACGCCTCCAGAATCTCGAGCAGAACCCAAATCCCCGGCTCAACCGGAATCTCCAGCAGGACCACGACCTCCAGAAAGATGTTCTGCAAACTCCGGATCACCAGGAGAACCAGGAGTGACTGGAAAATCAAGTAAATATGGATCACACACATTCCACAGTGTAAATAAGTGGATGGATTTTTTTGTTTTTCAGCTTCTGAGCTTCACAAACATTTAACGTGAAATAAACGGAGGTAAAGTCTCAGCTTTGATTCAAGCAGGTTAAAGATTAGATTCTGAGCCTGATGTAAACACATCTGTCCTGATAATCTGGATTTAAACGCAGCTTCACTTTCTTCTTACTCCGTTCTGTTTTCACTCACTTCATTTTAAAGATTATGATTTCAAATATTCTGTCTCCTCAGGAAAGCTCCACCCCTCACAGCTCAACAACCAATCACAGCCCAGCCGCCCCTCGTCAGCAGCACCTGATGGACGGCAGCCCTCAGCCAATGAGGTGAGCTGCGTGAACCTGTTTCTATTTTTCTGTTGAAAACATGGAAATGGAAATAATTCGGATTAACTGGATCGGGTTGCAGGTTGATCATGCTCTGCGCTGGAGGGCGGGGCTGACGTCAGCAGGTCAAAGGTCAGGAGGTCACCGGTCCGAATACCACCGACAGTTCAGCTGGAAGAAACCTGTAACTTCTGCTTCACCCATGCTGACGGCTGAACAGGTACAGTACTCACTAATACTCATTAATACTCACTAATTCACCAAATACTACAAGAACGTCACGTGATTATTACAGAATAATCAACAATGAAAATAAGTGTGATGTTTGAAGACTTGCAGTTCATGATAGTGTCCACTAGGTGGAGGTAGACTCTTTATTTTCAGATTGAACTGAACGTGTCTGTCTGTTGACACAGAGATTTTTATTGATGAGTCGTTCAGTCGTCAGAGTTTTATTGATTGATTCGTTTCCCTCCGCCCCCCCACAGGTGCTGTATTCCAGCAGCAGGTCTGTCCCCCCCTTTAAGAAAAACCCCGTCTCCATGGAAACCGAGTATCAGCAGAGCTTCAAGGGTGTGGCCCCTCCCACTGGACCCCACCTTCTGAAACATCTGGAACATCAGCGAATCCCACTGTTCCACACGTACATGGTACACACACACACACACACACACACACACACACACACACACACACACACTCAGTTGTGTCTACGTTACTTCAGAGGACATTACATTGAGTTAAATTGATTTCCTGGAAAGAGACTCTTACTCTTAACAACAATTACTACTTATCTTATCTTATCTTATCCTAAACCTTAACACAAAACATCAACCTAAAACTAACTTTAGCCTAAACCTTCAAACATGACTTCACATTAATATTTTCTGATTTATGTTATAGGGACTTGATTTCATGACACACACACACACACACACACACACACACACACACACACACACACACACACACAGTATTTGTGGTGATGTAGCTTTGCTGACTAACATTTTGTTTCAGGATGTGTGGGTTTGTGTTTGACCTCATTTCTCCTGAATGATTCTGTTCATATCAACAATGCGACTGAGACGCTTCTTTGAATCTTCCAGCTGCAGCGCTGGCTTCAGGTTCTGTGGACTGAGTTTTGAAACCTCAGTGTTCAGCACCGGTTCTTCAGACAGGTCTTCTTAAACCCACCGCCGCTCTTATGGTCACAGGTTCATGTGGAAAAGACGTCAGCGTCAGTTTGAAACTAGCGGAGACTGTTTAAAGATGGACGACGTGTTAGCTTCCAAACCTGAGGCCAAATGTCGGATGTGGTTGATTAAACATGTTTTCTCCCGTATTCATCTCCAGAGCAACAAGAAGAGGAGGGAGGAGTCTCAGAAGAAGCCCCGCCCCAAACACAATGATCCCGCCTCTCAGGAGGATGACATCACAACTCCTCCTCCTCAGGTGCAGAGAGGTCACAGGTGTGTTGTTGTTCGTGTGTGACTGTTGAAGCCTCTCGTGTTCATGTATCGTCCGTGTGTCGCAGAACCGTGACACAGTTTGAATCCAGCTTTCGTTCTGCCCTCTGCAGGATCCTAGAAGAAGGCGGGGCCATGGACGGTGACACCCCTCAGGTCAGGTTCATTTGGGGGCGGGGTCGTGTGACGAACCCGATGTTGATGGGTAAAATCCTGAGACATTAATTATTTTTCTCGTCACACACAGAAACCTTTCACACCGAGTCCCATGTGTCTTTTTATTCTATTCGTTCTGAGAATCGTTTCCTCTCGAAGAAAACGTCGGGTCCATCCAAACCTGAGAAGTCGCCTGGAAGAAGGAGAATTTCATCTTCTGCCAAATGATCCGATCACTTCTACGTCTATTTCAGGACGTCAGTGGTCAAGTTTGATTTACTACCACACATTAAAAAGATAAACTCATTTCTGGGATCTAACTGATCCAGAACATCTCCAACAACAAAAACAAACCTGATCCACAAAACTACATAACGAACAAAAGTATCTGACTCATCTTTCCAGTATCAAGATAATAAAAATGAACAAGGATCAGATGTGACAGGCAGATTTTTATATATATTTAAAAAGATGCTTGTGAGAAACAAAACTCACAAGTTGATATAAGAAGCTTCTGAATTTTCTGTTCCTACTTGTTAAAGTCTTCACATCTCAGGCAGGAACTCGTTTCACATTCCCATAATTACGTGGAAGTGAAGGTTGTAGCCGAGTTAACGTGGCTCCGCTCAGCGCTGACATAATGTTTTGCAAACGGGTGAGATTTTGTTTTTTACGGCGCTACAGAACGTGTCCGCGTCGAACGATGTGTCGCCGCTTTCACTCTAGAAAGATCCGACTCGTTATTCGTTTATTTTTCTCCAGCAACGATGTGAAGTGTTTCTTCTTCTGATATTCAATCATTTACACACTTAACACAAACACTTCTAATTATCTAGGTCGTATTTTTCATTGTGTGTGTCTGTGTGTGTGTGTGTGTGTGTGTGTGTGTGTGTGTGTGTGTGTGTGTGCGTGTGTGTGCGTGTGTGTGTGTGTATATGTGAGAGTGACTGATGTGTTTCCCTGAAATGAAGCTCTTGTGGTTTCACCGCTGACACTCAGCACTTGGGTTTTCCATCAGCCACACACACACACACACACACACACACACACACACACACACACACACACACACGTCTTGTGGAAAGTGTCGTTGCAGAGACTTTTTGACTTGTCTGACTCCAGATAAGCTGAAAACATCGAACAACCTGCTAATGTTCACAAATCTCTGCATGTTTCAAACGAATTATTTTATCCCTCATGAGGCCAGAAGTATGTGGACAGCTCCCGCACCAGATCCCAAATATGAAGACTCAGTTATCTTTGTCATAAGGGTTCATAACGACGTCTTAGGAATCATTGACACATTTATTTTTTTAATACCATTTGTGTATCTGTGAATATATCTGACAGTTTTTAATAATTCTTTATCCACATCGATCAAACTCTGTTTTTCTCAGTTTTATTGCAAAGAACTCGACTCATCCTTCAGCCTGAAATCACATTTTTTTGTTTATTTCATATTTCAGTTTGACAGACATCATTTCCCATCAGCTCCAGACGTTCACATGCTCAACGTGACGTCAGGACTCGCTCTTGATTTATTAATTTTAAGTTGCAACATCGTTTAAACCACGTGTCAACATTTTCATGAGCTTTTATCTGTCACTGATGAAGTTTGTACATTTAGTTGAACGACGCTGCAGCTTTTTTGACTCATGCCAACATAGAAATTAAACAACTACGTGAAACTCAGAAATCGATGAGTCCGTGCGATGAGAAGTCGCCTGATTAATTTTCCGTCCTGTGGTTGTCAGCTGACGTAGGGAGCTGCCTGTTCAGAGGAAACATGAGTGTCGTTGAGAGCAGAGATGTGCAGCGCCAGGTTTACAGCTTGTGTTGAGGTTTTAGACTCAGGCTGAGGTTTGCTTTGAAGACGGGGTCTGGGGCTCCCCACGATCTGGACGAGGGTCAGGGTTAGTGTTACTGTTTACCAGAAGTGACAGGAAGAGGCGTCGACATCAAGGTGACACAGAAAGAGATGGATTATTAATTTAACTATTCAATATTAGAACTACACAAACCATTTTATAATTTCTGGTGGAAGTTTCCATTCTGCATATTTTACATTTCTTATGATCCACATTTTATTTATGGACTGTAAATAAAGATGCTGCATCTCCACTGTCTAGAATTGAAGCCAAAATATCTCAGATACAACGAAACCAAACGTGTTGGTGAATGTGGAGTAATACGTTCTGCAGCTTTACTTTATTTATTTCTCATTTTAAGTAACTCTGTGGTGTTGTTGTGGTTTTTGTCGTTTCATTAACTTTGTGACAAGTAATTTTCACGTTCAGTTAGAAGAGCCCTGTCTGAGTCCCGTCCGAGGGCCCCTGGGTCTTGGCCCTGTCGGCCCTGTTCACTAATCCATCCACCTCCTCCGCCCAAACTGACAGTTTTTGTATGTATATAACCAGAATATATAAAGTTACATTTAAGAATATAAACTAGATGTTTTCACATGAAATGTGAACATTAATCTTTTCTGTCTTGTTTATTCCGTAAAATAAAAGTTGTCATATCATCAAACACAAAGTCTGAAGTGTTGTGTAACGTCTGTTTCTGTCCAGGTGACGGAGCTGCGGCGGCGAGCGTCGTCGTACCGCCGTCGAGCCTGGGGAACCAACTTCTGCAGAGATCACCTGAACCAGCTGCAGTCCGAACACAACGCTCTGTGGGAGCCCACAGACTCGTCCACCGACCCCCCCACCCCCTGCCTGACCCTTGACTTCGGCCAGGAGCCCGACAGCCGCAGCACTTCCTGTGTGGAGGCTCTGGACCTGGCCAGGTACGAAACTTCTCCGGGAGAAAGTAAAAACGTCTCACGATCAAGAAATTGATTATCAATTAAACTGAAGTAATCAATGGATAAAACATCTTGTGTCTGGTTTGCAGTCGCTCCTGTCACTCCAGCCAGAGGTCGTCTGTCGTGGGCTCAGCAGAAACACACAACACAAACAAAAACACAAAGACAAACGCACAAACACCTCCGGCTGAAAGACGCACGGCGTGGGAAGAAGAAGAAGAGGAAAAAGAAGAAAGTGTAGACGAGTAAGTTTTTCACCTCAGTTTGTGCTCGACATCAGGTCGTCTGGTTATTTTTGATTTGGTATTTTATGTCTGTGTGTTCAGGGACGAGGGGAGGTTACCGACTCCCAGACTGAAGATGAGACCAGTTCAGAGAACTCACCACGACCTCACCACACCTGCCACAGGTACACACACACACACACACACACACACACACACACACACCACAGACCACTGATCGATCTCTGTGTGTCCTACAGGAGGCGCTATACTAGTGGGAACAGTGAAGAGCAGTGAGGAATCGTCTCTAAACAAACAACAGGTACAAAAAAAAACAGTGAGTAAAACACACGTAAATAATAACGTCATTATTTTATAATCATTTACAACAGATATTAAAAACTACAGTTCCCATGATTCCTTTAGAGTTTGAGAGAAAAACAAACAAAGGTCCTGGATGTTTTTGAAAATAGATGAAAGTGCTTGAATGTAAATGTTTGTAAACATAAATCAAAGGTTTGATGTTTTAATGAAAGTAAACAGTCGGGGGTTCCTGACCATGTTGAGTCGAGTGGATCATGTGACACTTCACGTGTTAACGATTATTTCAGAGATGTGGGTCAGTGGTTTCCATGGCAGCAGCTCTCGACATGCCATCGGAGAAGAGCAGCCCCCACCGCCCGTCACTTGGCCCCTCCCCTGACCACAAACCAGCCTCTAAACCAATCAGGATGAAGCAAACACCTCCACCGACGGTAGCACCGCCCCTTCAGCTCCGGCCCGCGCTGCACTGCATCCAGGGAACGTTGAGACGCCCCGAATTCCAACATAACGGTGAGCGGACGCACGGACGGATGAACGAACGACAGAATGAACAAACTAACGAATGAGTCAACGTGTGAACTCACCAACATCCTGACAGGAAACATCAGAGACTAGAGAAAGCACTCGGAGCATCGGCCTCACGGTGCCGAGCGAAGGTTTGAAAGAGTGTGTGACGTGTGACTGCAGCAACCAGAAGATCAAACTGCTTCTCTGCCTGTTGTGTCCTCAGGTGAGCTGGGGTCCAGGTTCACGGAGCTGCAGACTTCAGGAGGCGATGAAGGTGAACGTCTGAAACATGTTGAACCAGCTGCTGATTAAAGTGACTGTGAATATTATATTTATATTACTGAGCGTCTGTGACTCGGGTTCATCTCCTGAGACAGTGAAACTGAGCTGAGATCAGTTATTAACAACCAGAGTTTATCTCCAATGTTCAGCAGCAAACTTTAAAACATGAAAACTCTGAACAGCTGGTTACAGCAGCAGCTCAGGAAGCAGAGGATCATGGGTAATCTTTCAGTTGTGATTCAGTTCAGTGGGAGGAGTCAGTCAGAGCCCAGCAGAGTTAATCAGCACGTGTGGCTGCAGGGGGCGCTGTTGCTCAGTAACATCCTGTTGTCACTAACACTTTTTTAACTCTCTCATCCTGTTGCCCAGACGACCGTCTCTCAGTGATGTCATGCCGTTCGGCAGCCTCGTGCTCCGCGGCGTCCGTCGTCCTCGAGCGAGCTCAGAAGAGACGAGAGAGCTTCTGGGGGAAGAGATGAACCCCCCCCACCCCCACCCCCCGTCACCAGGTCTCTGCTGTCACCATGGAAACCAGCGTGTTGTTCGTAGAGCTGAGTGGAATTTTTTTATAGACGTCACCAGAATATTTTCTAGAATCAAGTATTTTTATAGTTGAATTCATTAAATTATGAAAGTTATTTTTTGTAGTTGATGTTTTGATGAATGTAACCATCGTGTGTAGTTTGTGTTTGTGTTCTTTGCTGAGATAAAAGAGACTCGAGCGTCCTCTCGTCTTTGACTCGTCGTCGTTACAGACGTCGTGAAAATCGTCTCAGAGTCGAAGTCGTAAAATCACGAAGATGTGAAAGAAGCTGAAACGTGAACTCGTTGGTTTGTATTTATATAAAATATCACGTTTTATCACATATTAGTCTTCGTTCTGTGAGGTCACACAAACCTTGACCTCCGACCATCATGATCCTCCAGTGGAATAAGTGACGCAATTAAAAGACAATACAGATGGGATTCTTCAGAACACACACACACACACACACACACACACTCACACTCACTCAGCTTTACATTGTTTGTTCTGGTATATTGTTTCGAGGGGAATTCACAGTCGGCTGCTTTATCAGCTCATCATCCCTGACTGAGTGTGTACATGTTGTGTGTTTAACGTGTTTGTATAGTTGGCCCAGTGGAAGTTACCAGGTCGTGTCATCTCTGTCTGGAGGGAATATTTAAAGGTGTGTGTGTGTTTCAGGAATGTTTCTATTAATTCCCGTGTCGTCTTTTAATCGCATCACTTGCTTCACATATTGTTTTGTGCGTCTCTGCTTTAACGCCAACGTCCTGCGTCAGAGTTGTTTTTTAAATTTGCATCACTGTGACCTTGGTGCTCCACCGTCCGACCTCCCTCACTGTGACGTGCAGCTGGTTGCAGCAGGTCGTGAGTCGCGGCTCCTCGACCGATGCGGAAATGATGAAATTCCTGATTTGACGAGTTTATGGAACCAAAACATTTTCAGTTTGAGTTGATCCTGAGACACACACTCGATCCAGGTCCCATCTTCTTCGTCTCTCTGCAGATTGATTTGATTGTTTATAAAAACCTCCCTGATATTTACAACAACAGGTTTCTAATGTCACGTCTTATGTATTTCACTTTATTATAAGTGTTGTTGTATTTGTTGCTTAATAAATCTGTTGTTCAAACATCAGAGCGACTGGCTTTTCTCTGAGGGAAGTTTATTTAACGACACACACACACACACACAAAGAGGAAGTGATGTCATTGGAGAACAATTAAAATGCTGTTTTTGCATTGACGACAAACCTTATTAGACGATGTCACAGTTTGACTGACAGTTAATTTCCTTTTTGTGCAAGTGACAGTAAACAGATTGTACCAGCTCAGCACTGACCTGTGTGTGTGTGTGTGTGTGTGTGTGTGTGTGTGTGTGTGTGTGTGTGATGGGGTTTTTTTGCTGGTTACCTGTTCTACATTTCGACGAGGGGGCGGAGGGTTGATGTGTATAAAGCCTCGGGGACGGAGTGGTGGTTCACAGCAGACTCCTCTGACAGGTGAGACTCATCGATCACAGGATCGTGTTCTTGATCGTCACTTAGAGACTTGAGATATTTTTACTGTATCGTGATCTTCTGTCTGTTTCTGTTTCAGGTGAAAACTTCTGAAAGGATCCGCATCATTGATCTCACAGACAAGATGAAGCTCGACATCACCACACTCGCCCGCTCCCTCCGTCCAGCGGCCGCCATGTTCGTCCTGCTGCCGCTGCTCCTGATTGGCTGGGCCGAGCAGGTCATGGCGCACCCTGTTGACCGACCGCTCAGCCCTGTGCTACGAAACAAAGAAACGTACCTGGCTGTCCAGAACGTGTCCAAACACGTGAGTATTCATTCCTCTATAGAATGATCTTCATACATTCTGACATTTGATTTGAATATAAATGTTGGAAGTTAATTTCAACACCTGTAATCTTTATTTAAAATTGTGAAACGACCGTAATGTAATTCTACATCTACATTTATTTCTAAATATAATAAAATCTCGTAAATAAACTAAAGAAATTGGAATAGATAAATAAAATGATAAGTAAAAGGTTTTGTTCGATGCTGATCAGAGTTTGTGTGTCTGTGTGCGATCAGGCTCAGAGTTTACAGACGGAGGACGACTCCAGCACCAGACTGATACCTCGAGTCAGCAACGACCAGGTGAGGAGGAATTCAGAGATATTACCCCCCCAACACACACACACACACACTCACACACACACACACACACACACACACACACACACACACACAGACTGACCTCTGACTCCTCCCTCCCTCAGGACCACCTGAAGATCTGCTGCCTCCACGCCAACATCCTCGACTTCTACCTGCGCAACATCCTGTGTCACCGTGACAACGAGCATCCCAGGATGCACCGGCTGAAGAACGACCTCTCCCGCGTCAGCGAGGACCTGCAGACTCAAGGCTGCGTGAGTGTCGACACTGTGTCCCTGCGCCGCCGCCGCCGCCGCCGTGTTCGCACGCTGCAGAAAAGTGACTGTGATGAAAGTGTTGAACTGCTCCTTTAATCAGCTGATTATAAAAATAAGACAGAGAAACGAGAATAAACGTCTTTGATCTCGTTTTACACCTCAACAGTCTGACTTCGCAGCGTTGTGCACGTGTGGTGGCGCCGCGTTGTCTTATCAAACAATCTGTGGTGTCGGTGAGAGAAAGTGAACCGATAACAATCTGCTAACCTCTCTCTCTCTCTCTCTCTCTCTCTCTCCTCTCTCTCTCTCTCTCTCTCTCCAGAATGTGACTCACTACCACGACCATCGCCACGCTGTCGAGTTTCGCAGGAAGCTCAACAAGGTGAGGTCACTGAGGATCCGTTTAAAAAGACGAAGCTCTGGTGCAGAAGTTTAAAAACCACGGCAGCTGTTCGTCTTTGCTCGATTCTTAAATTAAACATCAATGAAGTTTTTATTCACTTGAATAAATTTCTGCCTGATTCAACGATTTATTGCAAAATAACGTCTCATGTAAACGTCTCAGATCCATGTGACGGGGAATCATCTTCTGATCCATATCACCTCTGTGATATTCAGCGTTATCTTGAAAACGTGATTTATTCGGATCATATATTTGTTGACCTCGACTTTTGACCTCTGAGCGCTCGGCTCCAAAAGCGTTTCTGACGTGTTTCTGTTGTTTCAGATGGAGGTAGAGCAAGGCATCAACAAAGCGATAGGGGAGGTAGACATCCTCTTCACGTACCTGCAGGATTTCTGCATCCAAGTGAAAAACTCCACCGTCGCCATCATCACCCCCGCCGCCGCTCGCTGACGCTTCCGCTCCCGCTGAGCAGAGACGTTTTCTACTTTCATATTTATCACCTTTTATACGTCCACTTTTATACTTTAACTTATTCATGTATTTAATTTGAGAACGTATTTAACAGTTTTTTATATTTATGAGAACTCGGTGATGACTGATTAGTTATTGATCGATTTATGGATCAGAATGTTTGAACACCTGAGAGGATTCTGGTGTTGATCTGTTGCCATGTTATGGCTCAATATCACAGTTTTTAAAACTGGTGTTAAACTGAAACTGTTTCAAAATTTAACTGTTAATTAATAAAGTTTGAGTCAAATATGAAAGTTGATTTTTATCGTTTTTGTGATGAAGAAAAAAAAAATCTGAAAATAAAAACTGTGAAAAAAAACATCGTTGAATCAAAATGGTTGAATTTCTGGACTTTTGATAAAGATGGACGACGTGACAGCTCCGATCAGTGAAGTGTCTCTATCGCCCCCTGGTGGCTGGTCTCCACCTCCTCCATGTTAGCAGGTGTGACATGGATCACAAAAAACATTTTAATAAAAACGTCAACACGACGTCGGTCTCTTGTTTCACTGGAAACACGACGAACATGAAACACGACGAGTGTGACGCTCAAACTTTACATGTTTGTCATGAACACGTGGTTTCAAATAGTTTATTTTATTTTCATGAATAAGCTGCAATCACAAGTGAACCTCAAACCTCCGTCGGTGCCAGAAAGTAACTGAGTACTTTTAGTTACTTGTTACTTTTCATACAAATTATTATCAGATACTTTATAATGGAATTGTCTGTCTAACACACACACTCACACACACACACACACACACACACACACTCACACACACATACACACTGACCTATAAATCAAACTGGTGCAGAAATCTTCAGAAACCACAAATTCATGAAACCTACTTACCTACTTTCACTAGTGTAGGTTTGTGTGTGTGTGTGTGTGTGTGTGTGTGTGTGTGTGTGTGTGTGCTCATAACTGTGCATGACAGATTGTTTAGTAGCAGCTGCATCAGTCACAGAAAAGTTTGACTCCGAGTAAAAGTGTAAAGTTTTAAAGTTTTTTTTTTCAGTCCGACTTTATTTGTCGAAACCTTTTCATACAGACGTGTCACACAAAGTGCTTTAATAAACACAAAAAACAATAACACAACACAAACAGTAACACAATAGAAACAATAAACACAAAAAATTTAAATCCTGATTAAAAAAAATTACTTAAAAATAAATTACTTAAAGCTACAGTGTGTTCAATTTAGTGACATCTAGTGGTGAAGTGTCATGTTGCAGCTGAACACCCCCCCCCCCACACACACACACACACACACACACACAAAAAATGAAGAACCTGTGGCAGCTTCAGACATCTAAATGTCCTGTGTTGCATAACGAGACAAACTAATTCTTATTGTAGTCACACACACACACACACACACACACACACACACCTGAGTTCATTTACCACCAGGGATCTACCTGTGTGACGTCATCGCTGGGAGTTTCCCACACTGGTCACACAAGGAAGTAGAAAATACAACAGCAAATTGTGTGTGTGTGTGTGTGTGTGTGTGTGTGTGTGTGTGTGTGTGTGTGTGTGTGTGTGTGTGTGCGTGTGTGTGTGTGTGTGTGACAAGCATCTATATTTAGAACCCTGTGGTGTCAGACAGCACGGAGCAGGTCATGTGATCACATTCAAACACCTGATCTATAAATAGAAACTCGTCCAAACAAAGATCCTCTCGTGTTTGTATGAAGACAAATATCTGAACACGGGAGTGAAACATGGAACCGATGATTGAAATGAACAGTTTGTGTTTATGATTCTCTTTGTTTGCATTTGAACAAACCGTGTGAAAATAAAGACGCTGGAACTCGTCAGCAGATTATTTTGATTTGTTGGCGTTTGTGATGTTTTAATATCGGAGCTGCTCCGAAACATTTGAGGTTGAGATGAGTTTGAGTTCATCTGTTATCGTGACTGTTTAAATAAAAACTGTAGAACCACTGATGTCTTCATGTCCCGTCTCATCCGATGATGAACGAAGTTCACATCCTCGTTCTGCTGTTTGAGCTGTTGTAGATTTTCTCCTCCGTGTGTCAAACACTTCGTCTCCTCACGAGAAAGAGATTTTAAAGTTCATTTTCAAAAAGACAAAGAAAACTAAATATATTGTTCAATGAATCCAGATCAGTTGTGTTTGGATTCAGACATTTTAAAAGAAAATTCAATATTAATAATATCATTTAAAACTATTAACTATTATTATTTTATTTTTTATAACTTCCGGTTATGTTCTACGTTTCAAAACTACAATTCCCACAATTCAGAGCTCTGGCGGCTGTAAACAGGAAGTACAATGATGCTTGCAGTGGATCCAGGTTTCAGCTTCATCCGCTGAAATGTATTTAAATTTGGGGGAAAAAGTTTAAGAAAAATGAGCCGAATTATCTGTTAGCAGTTTGTGTTTGTGGCGCATTGATTCGTTTACGGATAATTGTTTCTGTTTAACTGAGAAACTGAAGAAAACCTTAAAACCTGATGTTTCTCAGGCAGGTTCTGAAGCTTCATTTTAATGGATTCTAAGCGGAACTGTGGACGTTGGTTCTGGATGAACATCGGACATGAAGACTCGTCCGAGAAGAGTGAGTCACACCGATTCTATAAATGTCTGTGTTGTGTGTCACTGTTCAGATTTGACGCAGGATTTCTGACGCACAAGAAACTTCGCAAAGAAAACCTGCGTTCGAACAGAGTTTAAATTGATCCAGTATTTTATACATTTTTATGAAAATAAATATTTAATGTCATTAAATACACAGAATATCTTCTAACTTCAAAATATCAAACTCTCATGACAGAGAAATTTAACTGTGGTTTGATTTAATTCAACAATAAACTTTGTCATAAATATTATAAAATGAAAGAAAACACAAATACAACCGATTATATAGATCTTGAATTTAAAAACACAGACAGACACAGAGACCGACACAGAGACAGACACAGAGACAGACAGAGACACAGAGACAGACATAGACACAGATAGAGAAACAGACAGACACAGAGACAGACAGACAGAGAGACAGACAGAGACACAGAGACAGACAGAGACACAGACAGACACAGAGACAGACATAGACACAGATAGAGAAACAGACAGACACAGAGACAGACAGACAGACAGACACAGAGACAGACAGACACAGAGACAGACAGAGACACAGACAGACATAACAGACACAGACTGAGACAGAGACAGAGACACAGACATAGACACAGATAGAGAAACAGACAGACACAGAGACACAGAGACACAGACAGAGACACAGACACAGACACAGAGAGATACAGACAGAGACACAGACAGAGACACAGACAGACACACAGACAGAGACACAGACAGAGACACAGATAGAGAAACAGACAGACACAGAGACAGACAGACAGACACAGAGACAGACAGAGACACAGACACACAGACAGAGACACAGACAGAGAGACACAGACAGAGACACAGAGAGACACAGACAGAGACACAGACAGAGACACAGACAGAGACACAGACACAGACAGACACACAGACAGACACACAGACAGAGACACAGACAGAGACACAGACAGACACACAGACAGAGACACAGACACAGAGGCTTTTCCCTTTCGGAGAATTTCAAACTTGTGCTTGGACTCGTTCTCGGCTCCTGTTCAGTCACATTCAGAGTTTTCTTCACTTCGTCACATTCTCACAGAGAGAGTCACTGATTAACTGTCGCTGTTTGAGGAACCTGGAGAAACCCACGGAGACAGTGTGTGTGTGTGTGTGTGTGTGTGTGTGTGTGTGTGTGTGTGTGTGTGTGTGTGTGTTGTGACGTGACGCAGAGGGGAGAGGGAAACAGGTTTTTGACCAGAACACGTTGTGAGACTGTAAAATGGGTCGAACAGCAGCTCGTCACTTCACTGACAACAAACCTGCACAGTCACCGTTTCCCGGCCAAGTCGACAAAGATGCAACCTACTTTAACTCGACCGCACATCGAAACACAACCCGCTCGATGGAGGAAAATGTCAATGCCAGTGACATCATCACCGCAGGCTGTAAAAGAAACGTCAGGATTAAGTCTCATCAGCGCTTTTCTATATTATATCACATCATATTGTTTTATATTATATTATATAGAAACAGTGTTTATTTGTAATCTTCTCTCTTCAGAATTATTCCTCGTCGTTAGTGAGTCGTCCTCAAACTCTTCGACAATATTCGGTCACTTTTTATTGTTTGTCGAGTTTTTTTTATAAACAGGTGCAGAGTGAAGTTAGAAAACTTTGTGTTCATCCAACCTGGTTCATCTGCACTGAAGAGTTTATCAAACAAAACTGAATTTTCTTACAGTTACTATTGTTCACGAGTTTATATACAAGTTTCTTTAAAGAACCAAGTCTGATGGTTCAAAAGCGCCACACAAGTTGAATTCATTATTTTCTTTATATTCTTTTCTATCTATACTTTTTAATTAATGAACGAGTTGATCATCAAACCCATTGAAAGACAAATGTGCTTCATCAACATGCTTCCCATCATCTGCGATCTGGGTCGGACGTTGACTCGGCGCTTTCTGAAACCTGCCGAGGTGGGAAACAAACCTGCTGAGTCACAGTTTTCTTCACAGTCACAACCTAGTTTTATCTGACCACAAAATCTAAACACAAAAACCAGGTTTCACACAAATGACATCTTCAACGCCGCCGCCGCCACCACCGCCGTTCTGATGACAGAGGAGACAGGAAAAGAGAGAACAAGTAGAGAAGGAGATAAGGAAGGAAACAGGGGAGGAGAGAAATTTAAAAAAGACCACGAAGAGGAGAAATGAGGAAAAACAATGAAGAGAATAAAGTGGAGAAAGGAAGAAGAGGAGAGAAGAGGCGGATGAGAGGAATGAAAGCAACTAGTGGAAGAGGGGGATGAGGAAAAAGGAATTGGGGGGCAAAGGGAAATGAGGAAGAGGAGGAAGAAAGAAAAGAGAGATGTGAGAGGAGGTGCAAGATGAGGAGTAGAAATAGGAGATGACCAAGGAGAGGAAGAGGGGAGGTGAAGAAGAGGGGAAGGAAAGCAAGAATGGAGAGAGGAGGAGAGAGGAAAGACAGCAGGAAGAGGACACAGGAGAAAAGAAAGAAAGGAAGAAAGAGAGAGAACTCAGGAGAAGGAGAAAAGCAAATAGGAGGAGAAGAGAAGAAGGAAAAGAAATAAAAGAGAAGGAGGAGGAGAAAATTACAGAAAAGGGAAGAAAGAGTAGGAAGAGAAAGGAGGAGAAAATTTAGACAGAAAAGAGAAGAAAGAGGAAATGAAAGAACAAAAAAGGGGAAAGAGGATATGGGAAAAAAGAGGACAAAAGGTGAAGGTGAACGAGGGGGCGGAGAGTCAGCTAAGAGAAAGAAAGAGAGGAGAGAGGATGAAAAGGAGGAAGAGGAGAGAAAAGGAGGTGACATCAGAGGGGAGACTCCAGCTGTGACATCAGGAAAGTTTTTCAACAGCACAGAGGGAAGAACATGAAGAAGAGAGGGAGTGGTGAGAGGAGGAGAGGAGGAGAGGAGGAGGTATAAATGTGTCAGGACAAACTGAACCTGCTGCAGTTGAAGATGCAGCTCCTCTTCCTCCTCCTCGTCCGAGCGTCGGCGCTCGCTCTCCTCAGCCTCCTCCCTGTTGCCACGGCGACGGCCCGACCGGGGCTCAGCTGCCGGCAGGAGATCCCGGCCGAGCTGATCCGGCAACTGTGGAGCCGACACTCGGAGCTGATCCGAAGACTGCCGGTAAGATCAATACCACACATCTGAAGAACGATCTGTAGTTTCATTATCAACATATCAGAAACATGTAAAGCTGTCAATATCATTTATATCATATATGTTGTTTGGCTGTTGATCAATATTTCAGATTAGATGAAATGAGACATTTGTGTTGATTTTACTATTTATTATTATTATTAAATTCTAATTATTAGTCTTATGATTAGTCTGCTAATCAGCATCAGCAATTTGAATTAAATAATAATAATAAATAATCAATGAATAAACATGAGTTTATCAATGATTTTTGTAGCAGTCAATACAACAGTTTGATGACAGATTAATTATTAATTACACACATATTATTATTTGAAGATGAAGACTGAAAATATCAAGAAACGAATCTTGTTTAGTTCCACAGGAATCAGAACGTTCATCATCTCGAAGTGAATCATTACTCGAGCTGATCAAATATAGAAAATGAGATTGATTGATTCAGATGTTTTCATTATATTGATGAGTGCTCTTCATTGATCAGTTAAACACAGACTGTCAAAATAAAGTGAATACATTATCAATCACTATTCAAAACATTTGAAAAAAATCAAAACAATTTGGAATTGGCTCTTTCAAAATACAAGAATTTTATCTGATCTGATTTTTATAGATTAAAAAAAGGTGTGGTTTCACATCAGCGATTGATCGTTCATATTACACGAGTGATGCTGTGACAGGAAGTGAGAGAGCAGAAATTGTAGTTTTGACACTAGAACACATTTTCTCATCAGATCAAAGAGTTTCTCATCAGATCAAAGAGTTTCTGACTAAAAACACTCAAAGCACTTTTACTTCCCAGAAACTAGAAACATCTGAAGATTTGAATTCAATGTCAACTTACTTTTAGTGAATCTTTCAATGACCCGTCTTTGTCTTCAGAGGTGGACGGATTTTCCTCCGTTATAGATATGAATATAAAACAAATGAGTTTTCATGTTTTTATCTCCAGAGAGAAAAAACTTTCTCGAGGCGTCTGAGACTTCTGCCCAAGTTCTGCACCAAATGTCCTGAGGTCAGTGAATGTTTGATCGTTAACACAGTTGTCACCAGTGAGTCTGGTTTTACACGTCACAAGTGGAAGTAGATGTTTTGCTGAGGTTTCAGCTGTCAGCTGTGATGTGTCCGCTCGGTGAACCTCAACCACAACATCAGCTTTCTCCTGTTAATTAGTTTTGCTACAGAAACAAGTTTAACAAAACACAACGCACAACACAAACACAATGCTCTGTTCACACAAACATGAACTCGGCCAACCAGTGGTTTCCAGGTGTTTCCCAACACGCTGCAGCTGAAACACTTGTTCAGTGGAGCGGGAAGTTTGGATTTCACCGAGGGAGTTGTTGTGGACAGAAGTGAGTCTGAGGAGGTTTGATGCCGGCAGGAAAAGAAGAGTTTGATTTGTTGTGAGTTCTGATGTGACGTCTCGTCCATCATCCTCCAGCTCTTTGATTCACAACAAAAACAGACTCAACATTTTGTTAATCTGTCCAAAATATTTCTGAACTGGATGAAAAGTGTTGATGATGTCAGAGTTTAATAACCGTATTTTAAAATTCTTTATATTTTATGAACTAATAAAGAAAAATTCATCACATCAGTTTCCTTCTAATCACTGATTATTAAATGTTAGCATGCTAACATGACAAACAAAGAGGAACATGCTAAACATCATACGTAGCATTGTTAGCATGGCTCACAATAAATCACTGGTGATTGTTTCCTCCTCAGCGTGTGATTGGTTGGCTGGAGTTGCAGGAAATGATTGACATCTACCAGAGGAGTGTGTTCAGCAGAGACGTCATTCAGAAGCTCCTCCCCCTGCACTACAATGACCTGCTGTACCGACTTCAACACACACTGCAACACTGTGTGAGTACACAACACACACTAACACACACTGTAACACTGTGTGAGTACACAACACACACCAACACACACTGTAACACTGTGTGAGTACACAACACACACTAACACACACTGTGTGACTACACAACACACACTAACACACACTGCAACACTGTGTGAGTACACAACACACACTAACACACACTGTGTGAGTACACAACACACACTAACACACACTGTGTGAGTACACTAACACACACTGCAACACTGTGTGAGTACACAACAACACACTAACACACACTGTGTGAGTACACAACACACACTAACACACACTGTGTGAGTACACAACACACACTAACACACACTGTGTGAGTACACAACACACACTAACACACACTGCAACACTGTGTGAGTACACAACACACACTGCAACACTGTGTGAGTACACAACACACACCAACACACACTGTGTGAGTACACAACACACACTAACACACACTGTGTGAGTACACAACACACACCAACACACACTGTGTGAGTACACAACAAACACTGCAACACTGTGTGAGTACACAACACACACTAACACACACTGTGTGAGTACACAACACACACCAACACACACTGTGTGAGTACACAACAAACACTGCAACACTGTGTGAGTACACACAGATTGTTGAGTCGGTGTTGTGAACGTTGTTTACGTTGTTTTCAGGTTTCTTCGTCTAAACCGTCCAAGTGGCTCAAAACCATCAAGAAATTTGAGAAAAAAATAAAAAAGGTAAGAAATTTGATCTATATAAGTTATACAGTTATAAAACACTATACATATATAAACATACATATATATATATGTATATACATATATATATATATATATATATATGTGTATATTCTTTTATCACTGCTGCTGTTCATACATGGAAACCACCAACAGTGGTAAATTAGTTTAACACTGCCCCCTCTCTTTCTGCTGCTGCTACTACAATTATTTACTTATCGAACTGATTTCACTTTATTTTCACTGTTCTGATGAAACTTGTCCTAAAGCTCCTGTTGCTATGGCAACCGTTACCACTTATTTCGATGCTGATGATGATGCTTTGAGTAAAACCAGCTACCGATGTTACCACTGCAGGACCACGACTGTATTATTCTATATAAAACACAATATTATTACAATCTGCCTCGTACAACATGCTGTTTCCAGTATGGTAACAAAGAAAAATATATAATATTTTTGATGTTGAGGAAATCTACTTTATTCATATAGTTAGTGATAAAATGTACTTTGTAATATAGTTATTGATAAGATGTACTTTAGTCATGTACTTAAATAGATGAAATATGCTGCTTGTGATTTCACTGTGAATGAATGACTGTAACTTTCTGCAGAAGAGAAGAGATGAAGTCGCACTGAAGGCTGTCGGAGAATTTACCCTCATCCTCCGATGGATCGACGAGCTCGCACAGCACCACATCCTGTAGAGCAGAGGACACCAACCTTTGTGCAACTGAGAGCTGCTTCATGGGTGCTGAGTCATACGAGGAGCTAACACTTTGCACATTCGCTCAGTTTGCCTTTAGTGATATATTATTATTAATGATAAATGAGACTCATCGATGTGAAGACGCTGATCACGTTCATGATTTCTCACAATAATTATCAACAATAACTTGACAAGGTGGGAAACAGATGATATCAATATTCAACACTTTATTTCTATTAAAGTATAAAAAGTAAATAATTAAATTTAATTAGAAACGCATATCAGATTTCAGACGCAGCTCACTGGTGAGTTGTGTTATTTTTAGAACTGTGGGCGACTCCGTGGTCCTCGGGGGCGACCTGGTGCCCGCGGGCACCGTGTTGGTGACCTCTGCTCACCATCCTCATCTTCATCATCAGCCTCATCCTCGTCATCATCATTTGACATTACTATTTTCAGGTTAAAGATTATTTTAGAATTGTTTTAATTGTTTTTTAACTGGACTTTTCAAGCACTTGAATAATTTGTTATTTAAAAGAGAGGAAAACTTTGATAATAAATCAAGGAAACTTGATTTATTATTTTAGGACGATATGATTTCATGTTTAAAGAAAATGTGAAATGTAGTATTTTTTAATTCCCAGAGGAACAAAGTGGTAAAACATCATTATCATCCACAGCCGAAGTTTCTCAGAGGATCTTTTACATTCGTACTTCTTCTTTTTCATAGAGCAGGAATATTTTATATTTTTTTACTTTTGTTTTGAATTTCTTAAAGCTTTAAATATGTATAAAAATATTTATGAAAACATTCACCTCAATGTTCAAAGTGAACTCACTGAATTGAAAACAATATTTAGGGTGTTTTTATGTGAATTTCTGTATTTATATGAATTTGTTATTGAGATTCTAAATGAAATAAACTATATTTTTTATCTTTACCACCGTTCACACGTTTTAATTGAAATATTTTGAGTGTTGACTCCCTCTGCTGGTCAAGCTCTGGTAATATGACACGTGTGAAGTTTGAATTTCAAGAGAAAGAAAAGGAAGAGAACAACGAAAGAGGAGGAATGAAGAAAGAAAGAGGAGATAGACGAGATTTAAAAATAAAATGTGAGAAGGGAACAAGACGCGAACAAAAAGAAACAAGACGATTGGTTGAAAGAAAAGAAGAAAATTTGAAGGAAAAACGAAAAGACGGAAAAATAAAGATCCATTAAAACTGTTCACTCAGAGTGTGAGTCTGTGGAAGAATTAAAGGAGCAGCTCACTCAAAAGGAAAACTGAGTCACAATCTCCATCAGCTTTGGAAATTCCATAAAGTCACAGGTGTGACCACCAAAACTCAGAGTGAGAGCTCCGCCTCCACACAGAGAACTGAAGCATCGACTGAGTCATGATGCAGCTGAGTCACACAAAATACAACAAATCACTATTTCAGCCTTTCTCGTCAGTTTCATCTTCTACTTTCGCTTTCACTGCTTCACTGCCGTCAAGTTTGTGTCTAAAACTGAAAAATAAAAGTATTTTCATCATTTAACAAGTTAAAATATATATAAACAATGTTGGTAGATAATTCGAGAGCTTTTTCCTGCTTTAGCCTTTCTGGTATGACCCAGTGAGTTACAGTGCGATATATTTATTGAAGCTGCTAACTAGCAAAGTTAGCTCGTGGCTAATTGTAACATTGAAGCTCCAGTGAGTCAGATTCAGGTGAAAGGATCTATTGTCAGAAATCGAATGTAGAATAATCCTCATGATGTTTTCACTCGTTCATTTCATCTAAATTATATGACTTGTAGTTTTCTTTACCCCAGATAAGACCCTTTATATTTAAATACTTTATATTTAAATACTTTATATTTAAACACTTTATATTTAAACACTTTATATTTAAACACTTTATATTTAAATACTTTATATTTAAACACTTTATATTTAAATACTTTATATTTAAACACTTTATATTTACATACTTTATATTTAAACACTTTATATTTAAACACTTTATATTTAAACACTTTATATTTAAATACTTTATATTTAAATACTTTATATTTACATACTTTATATTTAAACACTTTATATTTACATCTGGGGGACCCTCTCTACAGAGGCTGCCATGTTTTTTACAGTAGTCCAGACTGAACAAACTAAAACCTTTTGAGTAAAATTTAAATCAATCAAACATGAAGTTTGGTGATTGAATGTTTCCACAGTGCAGAACTTGATACCAAAGATGGTCAGAGGAGATGGAGGCTGAAGGAGGCTGATTGGACTCTACAGACAAATCGGGTTGTGTTTGGAAAAGTCAAGTCCTCAACCCTTTGCAAAAGGATGTGGCATGTGTGTGTGTGTGTGTGTGTGTGTGTGTGGTGTGTGTTGACGGTTGGACCACACTCTGGTTTGACTTCTAGGAAAAGAACGCACACAAAAAAAACTGTTTTTTAATAAAGCAGACGAGCAGTTAATTCCAGTTAATTAACATTTACTTAGAAAGCTGGCAGCCAGAGTGTGTGTGTGTGTGTGTGTGTGTGTGTGTGGGTGGGTGTGTGTGTGTGTGTGTGAGAGAGACTGGCACTCTTTCATAGTGGGGAAACTTCTTCTAGAATCTTTTAAGTATTTCAACAGAAAATCACTTTGTGCATCACAGGATCTTTAATTCATGACAGGGATGATTTGTTGATGTGGCTCTGCTGAAAAACTTCATATTGTGTTATTAATGTGAATATTTGTCTCATATCTCACTGTCGTAAACTACGTGAGGTAATCCTGTCGGAACGTTTCGGTATTTTTCAACCTCCTGATTCCTTCGTCTCCAAAATGTGGGACCATCGAGGCTCTGAACGACCTTTTCTCTTGATAAACTGAGAGATAGTTTGAGTTTGAGCAGCAACACCTACAGAACTGCTCATAACACACGACGCTATGCAGACGATGCACAATTTTGTTTTATCATTCCTGAACTGTGCATCTCGTTGAATCTGAAGTTCATCAGAGAATCCCTGAAAGTTTCTGATGGTGACGGTCTTTCTGCCTGAAGTGATGATTCAGCTTCGTGTGGTGAAGTTTCCAGCATCGGTGACGAAGACTCTGAGACGAAGGTTTCTCCTCCTGCTGCTGCAGTGACAAGACTTTCAGCGGTGACACCACCAACCTCCGCTGACATTTCCACCTGTGCCACGACTTCTCTACCCACAGTGATGAAACCTGTCGTGAGGCTCATGTTCACACGTATGTGCACATTAACATGTGATGGTTGAACATTTAAAATGTTTCTGACAGATGTCGATGAGGTCGAACGCTGATGGATGAGACTTGTTGCTGTTCAAGGGTCAATTAATTATTATTATTATTATTATTAATTCACAATTAACGAAGAATTAACTTTTCACAGATCTGAGACTAAAGAGTAAAAACAAAATCCTAATTCTAAACTTGAGTTTTATAAAGTTTTATAGAGTATAATTACTATATTTACAAATAAAATAATACACACATGTATGTATATATATATGTATATAATATTATAGTGTATATTCAATTCAATTCAGTTTTATTTGTATAGCACCAAATCACAATATACATTATCTCAAGGCTCTTTACACAGAAGAATCTTATTCAAATAGAGAAATCCATTATATTATATGTGTATATGTATATATATCATTATGTGTATATTTGTATCTATATGTATATTAGTATGCATATATTTGTTTGTGTAAATATATGTATTTATATAATGTATATGTATGTTAGTATGCATATATATATGTATGTATATAAATGTATGTATCTGTGTATGTGTATATACTGTATATATATATATATATATATATATATATATATATATATGTGTGTTATAATGAAAGTTTCAGTAGAATTATCAGGAAACTTTCAGTGACATCGTCCTGAACACAGTTTATAAATATTAGAACAACACAAATGATTTCACAGTAAAAAGTATTTAATCACATTGTCTCTGTTGGTGTGAGATCGTGTTTAGCCTAGCTTAGCACACACACTGGGAGCAGATGGAAACTGCTAGCCTCGCAGCAGCTTCAAATCGTAAGCTACACACAGAGTGAGTGTGTGAGGTCACAGGAAGTGAAGCTGAAGACAGCAGAGGCCCGGTGGGCTCTTTACAAACAGTTCGACTGAAAACCTTCAAAAAGGTTCGATGCTCTTTACTGTGAAATCTTTGTTGAGGCTCGATCGTCGCTGAGTCACAGGTTCATTCAGGATCTCGACCACGTTGTTGACAAAGCATCATGTTCTCACAGTGAACTTCATCAGTGACACATCAGGAAACTAAACACAAAATAAAAATGAAATATAATAAATGTAAAGCATCGTCACCAACTTAAAGACATTTCACTCACAGCTTTGTCTCGTTAGACTTTCAGACAGGAACTGAAGAAATCTACAATCTGAAGGTTGTTTGAGTTCAGGAGAAGCTGACGTGCAGCTCCTGCTGACGATGCAACTATCGAATCGTTTCACGTTTGGTGTATAAAACATTTGTTGAGCAAGATGTCAGATAGTGAAAAACTACCGTCACCGCTTCCCAGAGCACAAGGAGACACGAAGAATTAAAATTCAAATCATTAGAACGATGTAATCTGGAAGAAAATCCAAATATATTTGTTTTATTCAGAAATAAAAACCAAGAATCGAGTGAGAAGCTGCAGCCGGAGAACGTTCGGCCTCGATGCTTGAACAATAATTTACTTAAGTGACGTGATCAATTATCAGTAAATTGATTCCAAGCTTTTACTTTACAACAAAGCACTTCCATGCTCTGAAGCTTGCACACAAAAATGCACACATGCAAATAGTTTCATAACGCTTCCATGAGGTTTTATGCATGCACACACACACACACACACACACACACACACACACACACACACTGTGCACTGCTACACTTAGATTTCGATGAAGTGGTCTTCTTCACAGTGACGCCACATTAACCATGGAGTCTCCTCATTCTGTGTGTGTGTGTGTGTGTGTGTGATCAGCACATGGACGTGAATGGAAACCTAACCAGGGAGTCTCATGTGCACGTATGTTCAACATCAGCACAGTGAGTTTTAGAGGAAAAGTGATGCTGCTCTTTCTGGTGCTTTTGCTGAAAGCCCACAGACCACAGACGTGCACAACCACACACACACACATCACAGACGAGACGCACAGTGACACAGACAGGGATACAGACGTCAATATATAGATGAGCCCACGGGTCAACAGAGAGTATCAGCGACTTGACAACACATCACCGCTCTTGACTCGCTCAGCCTCTCTTGGACGACCCTCCTCTCCGACATGTCTCTGTGCCGCGGCTCACTGTGTCTCCTGGTCCTTCTGGGCGCTGCGATGGCTTTTGGAAGTCCTGTCCGGTCTGAGGAGCGCTTTAACAACCTGCTGGTGAGTTTACCCGCGGCGTTCCGCAGGGCTCGAGTTTAGATCCCACGTTGTTTTCCCTTTCTGCTGAACCTTCGCTTGTGAAGATCAAGTTTAATCCTCCAGATGAAGGTTTATTTAAGAGCTCAGCACTTTGGAGATTTGATTTCACATTAACAGACGTGTGATATTTCAAGTTAACGTTTTCCTCTGCGGCCTCGTACAAACCAGTGTTTTGTGCTTTTATTTATATTTGTTTTTTTACTGCAGATGAAGACTTGTAACCATTTTAACCAACATTTACAAATTGCAGTTTTAACTTGTGATGATCAATTTAATATTCCTGAATCATCAGAGGTCGGTTGTTTGTGTACGGAAGCCTGGAGAGGCCACGTTATGCTCGATGCTCTCTAACCTGTGATCGACATCACACGTTTAATTAATGGATTATTTAAAGCAATGACCTTCGACCTTTAATTACTTATATCTTTAATTATTCTGTTTCATGATATGTGGATATAATGTGACCGGGGTCGGTATTTCACGGTTTTCAAACGCGACCCTCCCCGTCTCAAAGATTTTTAGACAAAATTAATTTATGCTTTTCTTTTCTTAAAGAATGTTCAGGTTACAATATCCTGTTGTTATTTTTTATCACTCAGCGACCCGCGCTAGTTTGACTCATTTAAGAGTGAAGACACTAATTCCTGGAAAATTCAAAATACAGCAAAGAAAATCATAAATCAGTGTTTTTTTACAAGAGTTTAGTTGATAGTTTTCTAGATTGTATTATTTTTTCCATATTTAAAACACCTTTGTTTTAGTATTCTCACAAAAGTTTGTCCCTTCATTACTTTAATTCCTTACATTGCTGAATATGTTCTAGTGAAAATGACTTTCCTTCCCAACTTATCTCAGATATTTCACCTTTTAAACGTCTGAAAGAATTTTTTATGTTTTTATTATCCAGAGAAAATAACGACAATGTGTTCAAATAAAATAGAAAATGAAAACAGTCGGAAAAGAACTGAGAGTAAATGAGACTTTGTGTTTATGCTGCTCTTTCTTTTTCGTGCTCCAGAGGCTGAAGGAGGTGGAGGTCGGCAGCAAACCTCTGTTCAATTCTGTCGTCAGGAAAACCATGTGTCAGGTACAACGACACACAAACACACACAAACACACACAAACACACATTTCACTGTTAAAAACATCATCAATATCGCTGCCGTCGTGTTAAACAACCAAGTGTCATTAAATGTTCCTGTATGTGTTGAGATATGTTGTCCCACTAAGACATGACGACACAAAGGAAAAGTATTCAGAGATGAACGACACAGTGATTTTTATATACATATAGAATATATATATAGTTTTAATAATTCAGTCAAGACATGACTAATATTCCAATTTTATCTTGTCATCATTTTTCCTGCTTTGAGAGAAATCCACATTTTTATTTGAGGTGTCAGGACGTTTCATTTTGACGTCTGTTAATTTATAATGATCTAAACCCTGACGAGGCCTCAGCATCAGTCTGATCCCGGCACACTGACTCTCAGACGCTCACTTCCTCTCGTCCACAGACAGACATGCAGCTGGTGAACGCCACTCTGGACGTCTACATGCGCATCTTCTCCAGCATCCTGCAGCACGACCACCATGGACCCGACCCGGCGCTGCTGAAGACCCTGACCGACTACGATAACAAGTTTGTGTACGCGGAGCTGATGGTTCGGAAGCAGAAGATGGAGGAGCTGAGGGGAAAACTGGGCGAACTGAACCACGACAACGAAATCACGATCCACCATCTGAACAATATAAAGGTGACGGGCGCTTTCTATGCATCGCTGAATTTGTGGATCAGACGCTTCACGTTCCTCGTTCATTGTTTCAGAAGAGCCTAGAAAATAATAATTCTGAACAAAAGATCATATTATTAGTGTTGTTAGTAAGTAAATATTACAAACACTGACAGGGCTGTTCAGGCCCCCCCCCCCCCCCCCCCCCCCCCCCCCGGCCCCGCCTCTGGATCAGCCCCTGGTCTGTCTCTTTAAGAACCCCCCCCCCCCCCATGAAGCCCAGTCTGCTCTGATTGGTCAACCACTTCCAGCGCGTGTCACAAATGTCGGCTCCGCTCTCTCAGCAGTGACGACTTCCTTTTTCTGCAGAAACCAAACTGAGCTCTCGTCAGATGTTGTGGTTTCAGCTACAGATGAACGTCTGGAGAGGAAACTGTCAAACAGCTGATCACATGTTTAACCTGAACTTTAACAATCATCCAATCTAAATTCTAATCCTGGATATGAGCAGATAAAAATCATCACGACACAATTCTCTCCACCGCACATGTCCAACACCAACGTCCTCTTTTTAACTGTCCCCCAGAAACACAAGGCAGAAATATATAAATATATATTGTATACATACAATTGATAAGACAATTAGATTTAACAATGCAACAATGCATATGAATGTAATACTAATTTAAGTATTAACTAGTAATTGAATAATCATATGAAATGTTACGTCCCCTTTAATTAAATCTCGTCTTAGTTTTCTTTCATTTCATTTAACAATTTTTTCACCTTCACGTTTGGAAATAAATTCCCCAAAAAGAAAGATCCTCCTTTCTTTCTTTTACAATATTTCAAAAATACAGAGAATATTTTATAATATTTGATTTTATAATTTTCTGACTTTTAACTTAATAATGTTTTTTCCCTCCTCAGGTCGACGTCCCCCTCGAGCAGAGAAAAGCTCTGGCTGAGTTCAATCTCGTGTACAAGGCGTTGTCTCACTGCAACTCGTCTGTCCACTAGTTCCGACCAATAGAAGAGCTGGAATGTGTTCTCCGTGAAAACGTCTACCGTGTTTCACCTATTTATTTTATTTAAGATCATTTCTTCAGGTCTCTTCTCAACACATCGAGTTTAATTTTATTATAATGAATTTTTTTAATTTATGATACATTTATTGACTTAATTTATTTTCTTGTTGTCGTTCAAGGACTGAATCTTGTTTGTTTGAATAAAAAGCAGAAATCAGCATCAACAAAAACTTTGATCTTCCCTCTTTTCTAGATTAAATTTTTTTTACTAAAACTAAATTACTAAACTTTAGTCACTAACTATATAATCTGATCAAATCTAATTGATGCAGATAAAATCTTTTAATCAAATCAAACTTTATTTATATGGAATCTTCAAACAAAGGTGACAAAACACAGAAGTGAATAAAAACAACATGTGCGTTTAAACATCTCATCAAATAACTAAAGAAAATGAAAGCAACAACTTTTTCAGTGAAATATGATAAAGTGGTTGTTTGTCTATTTGTTTTTCACTTCAGCAGAAATTTCATGAAATTGATCGACTGTGAATTCCCTCAAAAACCTCTTCCTGTGTGTGTGTGTGTGTGTGTGTGTGTGTGTGTGTGTGTGTGTGTGTGTGTGGGGGGGGGGGGGGGTAGGCATCACACCTCTAACACCTCGATGTCAACAATCTGCCTTCAATCTTATCTCAACTCAAATAATAGAATCTGAATTCATCAAATCTCAAGCAATCTGATCTAATATAATCTAAAATCTGATAATCTAATCTTAACAAATCTAATCTACTAGAAACAAACGATGTAATATTTATAATCTAATCAATATTTATAATCTAATCAAATGTAGAGTCAGATAATCTACTCTGACGTAACATAATCTATTAAAAACTCATTTGAATCAACTTTCAAACAAACTTTATTTAAAACCACAGATGCGTGAAGGGGTTTCCCCTCGGACCAAACAAGGGAACGTGACGTCAACTGAGGAGAAAGATTCAGTTCGATCCAAAGTTTAGAAAAACTGAATCATCACAGATGAACGACTGGAAAATTCTGTTTCCTCTTTGAGTCGGAAAAATGTATACAGCTACAGTTAGCATCGCAGCTACAGTTAGCCTCGCAGCTACAGTTAGCATCGCAGCTACAGTTAGCATCGCAGCTACAGTTAGCCTCGCAGCTACAGTTAGCCTCGCAGCTACAGTTAGCATCAGGTGGAGCTGGACAGTTTATGGAGGATTGAAGTTTAATAGTGAAGACGTCACTGTGACCTTCCCTCTGCAGCGACAGCCGATGGACGGACGTGTTTGAAGACTTACTTCAAACACTTACTCACCTGAACCTGACACTCAACATCCGGGTCCCAGATAAGTACCTGCTGCTTTCATTTACTGTGACAAGACTCAGTACTGGTGGTTTATACTCAGTACTGGTGGGTTAATACTCAGTACTGGTGGTTTATACTCAGTACTGGTGGTTTATACTCAGTACTGGTGGTTTATACTCAGTACTGGTGGGTTTATACTCAGTACTGGTGGTTTATACTCAGTACTGGTGGTTTATACTCAGTACTGGTGGGTTAATACTCAGTACTGGTGGTTTATACTCAGTACTGGTGGTTTATACTCAGTACTGGTGGGTTAATACTCAGTACTGGTGGTTTATACTCAGTACTGGTGGTTTATACTCAGTACTGGTGGGTTAATACTCAGTACTGGTGGTTTATACTCAGTACTGGTGGGTTAATACTCAGTACTGGTGGTTTATACTCAGTACTGGTGGGTTAATACTCAGTACTGGTGGTTTATACTCAGTACTGGTGGTTTATACTCAGTACTGGTGGGTTAATACTCAGTACTGGTGGTTTATACTCAGTACTGGTGGTTTATACTCAGTACTGGTGGTTTATACTCAGTACTGGTGGTTTATACTCAGTACTGGTGGGTTTATACTCAGTACTGGTGGTTTATACTCAGTACTGGTTGGTTAATACTCAGTACTGGTGGGTTTATATTCAGTACTGGTGGTTTATACTCAGTACTGGTGGGTTTATACTCAGTACTGGTGGTTTATACTCAGTACTGGTGGTTTATACTCAGTACTGGTGGGTTAATACTCAGTACTGGTGGGTTTATACTCAGTACTGGTGGGTTAATACTCAGTACTGGTGGTTTATACTCAGTACTGGTGGTTAATACTCAGTACTGGTGGGTTAATACTCAGTACTGGTGGTTTATACTCAGTACTGGTGGTTTATACTCAGTACTGGTGGTTAATACTCAGTACTGGTGGGTTTATACTCAGTACTGGTGGGTTAATACTCAGTACTGGTGGGTTTATACTCAGTACTGGTGGTTTATACTCAGTACTGGTTGGTTAATACTCAGTACTGGTGGGTTTATACTCAGTACTGGTGGGTTTATACTCAGTACTGGTGGGTTTATACTCAGTACTGGTGGGTTTATACTCAGTACTGGTGGTTTATACTCAGTACTGGTGGTTTATACTCAGTACTGGTGGGTTAATACTCAGTACTGGTGGGTTTATACTCAGTACTGGTGGTTTATACTCAGTACTGGTGGGTTAATACTCAGTACTGGTGGGTTTATATTCAGTACTGGTGGTTTATACTCAGTACTGGTGGGTTTATACTCAGTACTGGTGGTTTATACTCAGTACTGGTGGTTTATACTCAGTACTGGTGGTTTATACTCAGTACTGGTGGGTTAATACTCAGTACTGGTGGGTTTATACTCAGTACTGGTGGTTTATACTCAGTACTGGTGGGTTAATACTCAGTACTGGTGGTTTATACTCAGTACTGGTGGTTTATACTCAGTACTGGTGGGTTTATACTCAGTACTGGTGGTTTATACTCAGTACTGGTGGGTTTATACTCAGTACTGGTGGGTTATACTCAGTACTGGTGGGTTTAATACTCAGTACTGGTGGTTTATACTCAGTACTGGTGGGTTTAATACACAGTACTGGTGGTTTATACTCAGTACTGGTGGGTTTAATACTCAGTACTGGTGGTTTATACTCAGTACTGGTGGTTTATACTCAGTACTGGTGGGTTTATACTCAGCACTGGTGGTTTATACTCAGTACTGGTGGGTTTATACTCAGTACTGGTGGTTAATACTCAGTACTGGTGGGTTAATACTCAGTACTGGTGGTTAATACTCAGTACTGGTGGGTTTATACTCAGTACTGGTGGGTTAATACTCAGTACTGGTGGGTTTATACTCAGTACTGGTGGTTTATACTCAGTACTGGTTGGTTAATACTCAGTACTGGTGGGTTTATACTCAGTACTGGTGGGTTAATACTCAGTACTGGTGGTTTATACTCAGTACTGGTGGGTTTATACTCAGTACTGGTGGTTAATACTCAGTACTGGTTGGTTTATACTCAGTACTGGTGGTTTATACTCAGTACTGGTGGTTTATACTCAGTACTGGTGGGTTTAATACTCAGTACTGGTGGTTTATACTCAGTACTGGTGGTTTAATACTCAGTACTGGTGGTTTATACTCAGTACTGGTGGGTTTAATACTCAGTACTGGTGGTTTATACTCAGTACTGGTGGTTTATACTCAGTACTGGTGGGTTAATACTCAGTACTGGTGGGTTAATACTCAGTACTGGTGGTTTATACTCAGTACTGGTGGTTTATACTCAGTACTGGTGGGTTTAATACTCAGTACTGGTGGTTTATACTCAGTACTGGTGGGTTTAATACACAGTACTGGTGGTTTATACTCAGTACTGGTGGGTTTAATACTCAGTACTGGTGGTTTATACTCAGTACTGGTGGTTTAATACTCAGTACTGGTGGTTTATACTCAGTACTGGTGGGTTAATACTCAGTACTGGTGGTTTATACTCAGTACTGGTGGGTTTAATACTCAGTACTGGTGGGTTAATACTCAGTACTGGTGGGTTTATACTCAGTACTGGTGGGTTAATACTCAGTACTGGTGGGTTTAATACTCAGTACTGGTGGGTTAATACTCAGTACTGGTGGTTTATACTCAGTACTGGTGGGTTAATACTCAGTACTGGTGGGTTTATACTCAGTACTGGTGGGTTAATACTCAGTACTGGTGGGTTTATACTCAGTACTGGTGGGTTTAATACTCAGTACTGGTGGGTTTAATACTCAGTACTGGTGGGTTAATACTCAGTACTGGTGGGTTAATACTCAGTACTGGTGGGTTAATACTCAGTACTGGTGGTTTATACTCAGTACTGGTGGGTTTAATACTCAGTACTGGTGGGTTTAATACTCAGTACTGGTGGTTTATACTCAGTACTGGTGGTTAATACTCAGTACTGGTGGGTTTATACTCTGTACTGGTGGGTTAATACTCAGTACTGGTGGTTTATACTCAGTACTGGTGGTTAATACTCAGTACTGGTGGTTAATACTCAGTACTGGTGGGTTAATACTCAGTACTGGTGGGTTTATACTCAGTACTGGTGGGTTAATACTCAGTACTGGTGGTTTATACTCAGTACTGGTGGTTAATACTCAGTACTGGTGGGTTTATACTCTGTACTGGTGGGTTAATACTCAGTACTGGTGGTTTATACTCAGTACTGGTGGTTAATACTCAGTACTGGTGGTTAATACTCAGTACTGGTGGTTTATACTCAGTACTGGTGGTTAATACTCAGTACTGGTGGTTTATACTCAGTACTGGTGGGTTAATACTCAGTACTGGTGGGTTTATACTCAGTACTGGTGGGTTAATACTCAGTACTGGTGGGTTTATACTCAGTACTGGTGGGTTAATACTCAGTACTGGTGGGTTTATACTCAGTACTGGTGGGTTTATACTCAGTACTGGTGGGTTAATACTCAGTACTGGTGGTTTATACTCAGTACTGGTGGGTTTATACTCAGTACTGGTGGGTTTATACTCAGTACTGGTGGGTTAATACTCAGTACTGGTGGTTTATACTCTGTACTGGTGGGTTAATACTAAGTACTGGTGGTTAATACTCAGTACTGGTGGTTTATACTCAGTACTGGTGGGTTAATACTCAGTACTGGTGGGTTTATACTCAGTACTGGTGGGTTAATACTCAGTACTGGTGGTTTATACTCAGTACTGGTGGGTTTATACTCAGTACTGGTGGGTTTATACTCAGTACTGGTGGGTTTATACTCAGTACTGGTTTTTTTTTTCTTTCAGTCTTTGAGCAGAAGGTCAATAAACAGATTTGATTCAAATATAATATTTGAATCAATCTTCTCTTTATTTATATGCGTTTCAACATCTCATCAAATAACTAAAGAAAATGAAAGGAACAACATCAGTTGTTTTTCTATTTGTTGTTTTTTACTTCAGCAGAAATTTAGTGAAATTTCATGAAATTGATCGACTGTGGATTCCCTCAAAACCTCTTCCTGTGTGTGTGTGTGTGGGGGGGGGGATACCCGTGTGCTGTATTTATCACACCTGAAACACCTAGATGTCAACAACCTACCTTCCTGCCAAGGAACCTGGATAAAAAGACTGAAGCTGCTCAGTTTACTGAGTTTATTAAATATAAAAATAGTAATAACTTTATTTATATAGTACATTTCAATCAGCTGACAAAGTACTACACGAAGAGGAGGAATAAGAAAGATGCCAAAGTGATAAAGTTGTAAACATTGTTGGTAAACTTTCTGAAATTGTTGAAATTTCCTTCTTGTGTCTTATGGTCGTCTCACTCGAACTATTGCTACACTGCCCCCTGATGGTATGCGGTGGTACTGCTCTGTTTCGTACATATCCGTAAACTTTCAGAAGACGTGCAGATTCTGATGAGATGAACGGACAGAAGGTTCCTTCCTCCGTATACGTATCTAACGTTGAGTGTGATTGAGCCGAACATGTCGACATCATGTGACTTATGTCAGAATCCACATATCTGAAATCCGTTATCGATTATTCAGAGTATTAATCTGGTGTCCATGGAAACGTATCTGCAGCTTCTCCTCATTTACAATAAAATCCTTTCTCTGAAGCTCAGACCTCCACTGGTTTCACTTTCCAATGTTTCCTGAAGGGTTTTTCCACGTGTGTGTGGCTGACAAGAAAACCTCTTCAATTCTAATTTCATCAGTCTCTTTCGGACTAAATGAGACGCGGCTCATTCCCCCTCGTAGAAACACCTCACGCCCAGGCGCCAGGACTCTGCTGCATGACCTCACTTCCTGTCCTCGTCTTGCTTGTCAGTCACACTGACGAAATGTACATTTAATGCTTCGTCAGCGTTTCTTCTGTCTGAGATAATCCAACACTTAACTCGAATAGAAACACTTTGTCAACCAGATGATATTTTTTAATGTCCATCACCTTGTTTGTTTGTAAACAGGATTTCACAAAATGGTCCTTTGCAGAAACTTAAAACCTGAAATAGTTTCTTTTCTTTCTAGTTTGGCAAAAGCCTCAACTATTTTACTCTCGACATGTGAACCCAGGTCGTGTGTCATCAGTCGTTGGTAACTGTCTGTTAGTCTGATGGTTACTGTAGTTGGTTCTCTGAGATTTCACACATTTTATGACTGCACAGAAAACAACACGAAGTCTGTGTAACCGACCGTTTGTTGTGTCAAGACCTTTTTTTATGGAATTCAAAACTGCAGCTTTGTTGCATCTGTGTTTTCCCTAAAGCTGCTTTCAGACCTGCACTGAACTCCTGATAATCTCCTGAGGTTCTCAGGAGGTGCTGTTTGTGACAACATAAGCCATTTTCAGACATGAACCCCCGATCATGTCCACAGAATTGGGTCTGGACTTTCTCTGGAGTCTGGAGAATGTTCGGAGTCTCTCACTCAGAAATGATGTCAGGAGATTATCAGGATTTCAGTGGGCAGGACTCCGGACGAGAGTAAAAATCAGTAGTCCGAGTTTGTTTCAGCTTAAGTTTGCTTTATTTGAAACACAGAAACTTTCAGCTCATAATAAATCCACAGACGCAACAGTTTCCATGAAAGCTTCTTTGGATCTGATGGTTTCTGACGCAGGCTGCAACCTGACGCTTTCAGGAAACTTCCAATACGCCGCCTGGAGCCTGTGCGCGCTGCGTTCAGGTACAAGCATCAGAACCATCACCTGCGTCCCCTCGTTGACCATTAAAACTTTCGATTATGATAAAGGCCGTGGATGACTTGAAGTTCAGCAGCAAGCTGACATTCAGTGTTTAATGAGCGAGTGGGAGACCCCTCAGCCTCTTCTATGAAGTTTGGTGATTTAAAGGAAACTGCACAACCACAATTTCACACCTTGATCATTGCTGCATCACACATTGTCTCACTCTCTCCCTCCCCTGTGTGTCTGTGTCTCTGCCTCGCCCTCGCTCTGAGTTATAAATAAGCTTACACACAAGCTTTCAGGACATCTCAAACACTTTGAGGCAACTTCAGGGCGACTGTCACTCAGTCACAACATCAGTCAGAAAAGTCTCTGGCATCAGTCTGAAAGCCGGCACTCGCACCAGGCAGAACTTTGGAATTGCACCGTCGACTACAAGCGGCGATATGATGGTTTCCACGGCGAGGGCAGTGGTCTGTCTGTCCCTGTGTCTTTGTGTGTGTCAGGTCAGAGGATCACACATCCCTGCAAGGATGAACAAAACCATCCAGAACCTCCTGCAGCACTATGTGAGTACTAAGAGTTTCGATTACTGAGAGTACTAAGAGTTCAGAGTACCGAGAGTACTCAGAGTTCAGATTACTGAGAGTACTAAGAGTTTATAGTACTGAGAGTACTCAGAGTTCAGATTACTGAGAGTTCTTAGAGTTCAGATTACTGAGAGTACCAAGAGTTCAGAGTACTGAGATCACCCAGAGTACTGCTGAAACTTGTGTTTAACTCTGTGGTTCAAACTTTCAGTTTCCTCCTCTTGCTGCTTTCTCGCCGCAAACACACACATGCACACACATTTCTTAACTTTGTACTAGTTTTATCTTTAAAGGATTCTGATGTGTTTTTTTGTTAAACTCATCATACAAATTAAAAAGTTAATTTCAGCAGGGTCACTCTGCCTGATGCATTCAGGGACCTTCTGACCGATTGCATCTTTTTTAATGCAAGAAGCAAACAAATGCAACTTATATGCAAACATATTGTTGGAAGGTTTTATATAAAATGGCAGGAAACTGAGAAACAGAGCTCATTAACAACAACTGACTCTCAAGTCTCAGATGTCTGACTGTCCTTGAATGCACCTTTGCAGAAAGTGTAAACATTCACACTCTTTAAATTCTGAATGAAATTCTGTGACTCATTAGTTCACGTCACATGTGACCTGACAAATATTTCACACATCTTTTCTTTTCCTTCTTCAGAATATTTCAAACAAAGACAGATTCAACGGGAAGCCCGTCTTCCCCAAGGAGCCGCTGTCCGGCAGGATGGAGGTAAACAAAGTCACCGTCTTTCACTTCGGTCTGAAAACATCCAACGAACCTGACGTGTTGACAAAGTCTGTAAACTCCTACAGCCTTTAACGTATCAGGGTGCCCCCCCCCCCCCTTTCTATTGACCGTGTGAGTTAGTGATCAAGTGATGCTGGACTGACGTTGATGAGTCATCACCTTTAATAATGATGAACTTTAATGTCATTGATGTTAACGATGGTGAAGAGATTCAGATTGTTGCTGTTGAGCGACGTCTCCAGGATTTCAGACTCTTTGAATCTTCAGATTTAATTTTACGGCGAAGTGACAGGACCGTGCTGACCTCCGACCTCTGTTGTGTTCTTGCATCCAGTTAATCTTCAGACCTTAACTGACGGTTTAAAGTGTGACGTTAAAGAGTGACTTGTTCCTTCAGACCCACTCTGCTGGTTTTATCCCCTGTGTGGGGAAACCACAATGTGTTTCCACTGTGTGAAACTCTGTCAAACACAGCGGCTGGTTTATTAACCACAAAGGTCAAATTTAGATTTTATGCTCCACGTTTCCATTCAGAATTTGTTTGTTTTAATTTCTCTCTAAAGTTTTAATGGACTTGAAATCACATTCAGGAAAAGATTCACAGCAGTTTTTAAAATCCTCCTCCAGAAACCGTGTTTCTCATCTACTTCTCTCGTCATACAGACAAAGATGCTGTTCATGGGCGGCGTTTTGGAGACGTATGAAAAGCTGATAGGCCAGATGTTGGAGCAGCTGCCGAACACGACTCCCCCCACAGCCGGGGCCAGAGAGGGCCTCAACTCCGCTGCCCCGGAGGTCAGCGTCAGGACGGACCTGAATTACATTCTGAAGAAGGTCCAGGAGCTGAGGACAAATCGCTTCAAGGAGCAGAGCAAACTGCTGCAGGGGCTGCACGACCTCGGAGACATCAAGGTAGAGACATGAGACGCTTTCACACGTGACCTCCGGAGGATGTCCACAGTATCAAGTCTGGACTTTCTCCGGAGTTTTTCTTTCACACATGAACGACACCAGCAGGAGATTTCTCGCTCAGACAGAAATCTCGGGACCGAGGGGCGGAGCAGGAGGCACAACGTAACGTTTGAATCCCGCGGTGGAGATCGTGTTTTTTTTGTCTTGTCACCAAAAACTCTTTCGAAGTCTTCGTCCCCACATCCACGTGTGTGGCTCCAATTTTTTAATCCTGAGATATTTGATTCATTTTTATTAGTCTATTTATTTTCGCGTGTGTCCCGTGTTAGAAACGTCATCAACACGCCTTCTCGCGGTGAATTTCCTGCTCCTCCAGACATTCGACAGAGGTTTTACCAGCCAGCAGGAAAGAGAAACCTCTAGATAATGTCTGGAGGATCTCAGGACGTCAGTGCAGGTCTGAAAGCAGCTCCTATCCTCTCTGGGATTCACTGTCGACTCCTCTCGCCCAATCTCAGCTGGGATCGGCTTCAGCTCTGCGTCCCTTTGTGGATCAACAGTGTAGATAACAGATGAAGCTGAAAGTTTTCCTGAAAGTGATATAGGACTTGTGGTTGTGTGGGAACTGTTCTTACCCCCATTTCTTTCTCCACCAGATGAATAACTTCATCATCCAGAGCAAAGCACTGTGGGAGCTGCAGTGGATGTACGAGGAGGCGAGTTCTCTGTCAAACAACACCAAGATGCAGAGGAGGCGGCGGCGGCGGCGGAGACAAGCTCGGAAGGTCAAAACTCCTACAAGAGCCTGAGACGCCAAGAAACTCACCATCGACCAAAAGCAAAAACCAAAATGTGGGAAAGTTGAAATATCATGTTTTTCTGTTCTGTTTCATCAATGAGAACATTTCATGGATCTAATCACAATGAACCAGCAGTCTAAGCCTTTTGGAAGTATTGAAGTTTAATGTATTTTTTAAGGTAGTTTGATGTTTTTATACTTGAAAGTAACGTGAGGAGTTTATGGGTCCAAAGACTTAAACTCAGTTTTAACCTGGAAACACTTGATTCCCTGATTATCGATGCTCTTTTGTATTTTACCGACATGTTGTAGTTTTCTATATTTATTTTCATATTTAAAGTCTATATTTAATACTGAATCTTTATGACTGACAGTTGATTTATTTATTGTGTATTTATTGATTGGCACATGCAAGAAAAATGCAACTGAATAAAACAGAGTGAACCTGATCTCCACTGTTTTACTGTCGTCTGCTTCTCACCGTGTTTTTCGGGACTTTTAGGACTTTGTTGTCGTCGCTGTTAAACTTTAACCTCGAGTCCTCGATCGCACTGAGATCACGTTGCTGTTAAAATAACAGATTCTGTTAGAAATGACAATTATAAACAGATAAAAGGACGATTCAATGAAAGAGTTATGGTGGAAGAATGGGGAGGGGTGTTCAGCTGCAACACGACACTTCACCTCCAGATCTCAATAAATTCTACACACTGCACCTTTAAGTTAAATGGTCACAAAACATATGAATTCATCAAAGAGAGAAATGACAATGAAGCAGCGTCTTCAGATGACAGGCGCTCTGTTGCTGCTCGGCCCGGCTGCTCGGGTTATTTCTGCAGAATACCCCAACCCACAGCAGCGACATCACTTCCTGTGACATCACTTCTGGTAAACAGCAGGTAGTCGTCTTTTACAGTAACTCACAGCCCTTACCCACAATGCACTGAGGCCTTTATGAGAGTGTGTGAGACGCTGCAACTTCTAAGAACCTGAGCTGTGTTTCCCCACCGCATGTGTGCATGTGTGTGCATGTGCATGTGTGTGAGTGTGTGCATGTGTGTGCATGTGTGTGTGTGCACATGGAGGTTGACTTCAGTCATGAGCAGAGTTTGAAAGAGGGAAGAACTTTTCTAACATTGTGAGATCAGGATGTTTTCCTCTCCTGCTGTTTGTCCTTCACTCCCTCTGCACAACACCTTCATCAGGCAGAGGAGTGGGTTCAGTGGCAGAGGCACATCAGACAATGGACACATCTCTTTGCACAACTTCCTGGACTCTGTCATTGCCATGTCTGATCTATCTATCTATCTATCTATCTATCTATCTATCTATCTATCTACCTATCTATCTATCTACTTATCTATCTATCTATCTATCTATCTACCTATCTATCTATCTATCTATCTATCTATCTATCTATCTATCTATCTATCTATCTATCTACTTATCTATCTATCTATCTATCTATCTTCACGTCTGTAGTCGTCCACCTCCAACATCACTGAGGATTATTTTAAATGCAAAATCATTATTTGTGATTTTACTTCTACTTTGATTTTTTTATGTCTGGTTCATGTCGCACCTGCTAACATGGAGGAGGCAGAGTTTTGACCTATACTGCAGCCAACGGGGGGGAATCAGGACGCTTAGCTTCTTATCGAGATAGACCAGAAGCAATGACAAACAAATGAGAATAAATCAAACGGCTTCACCGCAGCCACTGTTTGTTTCATGTGTCAATAAGAAAAAGTCTGTTCTGAAACTCTGATCGTTATCTCACCACTGAAACCAGATAAACGATGAGACATGATATTCAAACGTTTGCTCAATAGTCTCAATATGTCAGTCTTGTCGTGTGAGTGTTGGATAGAGAGAGAAAACTAGCCTGACGAAATCAAACACTAGTTTAATGGACTTAGACTCCGGGTTTGGAAAGTGAAACCTGTCTTCTCTGTAGTGACCAGCAGGGGACGACTCCTCTGGTAGTTTCTATGAAAGTCTATAGAAAATGTCTCCTCTCACTTTATAACGTCAGTAAACTTTGTCCTCAGGAGTTTTTGTCTCAGTCTCAAGTCGTCTTCAAACAGCTGATGTTCATTTATCAGTTTTGATCATTTAGAGTCAGACAGACCACAATCACCGGATGTAAAGGGGTGGAGACCACAGTATGATTGACGGCTAGTACTGTCCAATGGATGCAGGTGTAAGTGTCCTCTCACTCTCAGTCAGGCTGCAACCCCACTCCTACATATATGATCTCTTATAGTTTGAAATAACCAAGATGGCGCTGAACAAAATCTCAAACTGAGGCTTCAGAGCGTTGATTGACAGACACAAAAATAAAGTGCTGTGGTCAGATACAGCTGTAAGAAAATAAAGAACGTATGTTTGAGGTATTTTTACTTTAAATCTGCTGTTTGAGAGAAACAGAGTTAATTTGAAACTGTGTGAAAAGATGATTCAGACATTTTGTTAAGTTCATCAGTTTCAGTAAGTGTTCATAAGGAAGGAACACACACACACACACACACACACACACACACACACACACACACACACACACACACAGCTCATTAACATAGCAGACAGAAACTCACTGTGGCATTTCTATGAAGCTAGTTGTTGCTTCCTGTTGCAAAGGAAGCTGTGAGTGGGTTCACATGCAAACACACACACACACACACACGCAAACACACACACACGCAAACACACACACACGTACACACATTGTTCTTACTTGCAATTGAAGGTACAAATGTAGTGTAAAGGTTTGTCCTGAGGGTGGTACTAGAGAAAAGGCCATAGGGTCAAAAAGTAAAACAGTGAATTAAACTGTTTCCCCACCTTATGCATGTGTGTGTGCGTGTGTGCGTGTGTGCGTGCGTGTGTGTGGTGTGTGGGTGTGTGTGATGCCTCTGCTGACATCTAGTGGAGGAACTTTGCAAATGAATCCTTTATTTTTTTATATTTAAACATTACAGCTGTTGGTCACACTGACTGTGTTTAATATTCTGAGTGTTGACCCGAGCCAGAATAAGAAATGAATTCAGTAATGATGTTTACATGAGTTACTGACAGAACATTCCATTTATATTCCTGTGAACATGTTGTAGAGCAGAGTTTGATTATGACTCACGTCCTTTTCTTTAAAGCAGAGATGTTTAAGAAAATGTACAGATGCGGTGTGACCACTAGGAGGCGGCAGAGTATTCTCCAGTGTTCTTACTCCAGTGCAGTGACAAAAAACACTCTGATTCATAAATGTGGAATTTCAACGTGCAGTAGAAAGTTCACACGTAAAGTATATCTCTGCTCCCAATAGTTAATCATCATGTCGGAGTTAACGCAGGAAGAAGTGAGAGAAGAGAATCAGAGTAAACGTTTCCCTATGTGTGTGTGTGTGTGTGTGTGTGTGTGTGTGGGTTTGTGTGTGTGTGACGGACGACTGTATGATGAAGAGAGACGCTGGAAATAAACTGACCTCTGGCCTGACAAATCTGACACCATCTGAATACACACACACACACACAGAGTTTTGTATGTGTCCTGAACTCAGAGACCCTCGGTGCAGATCAGCGAGCGGCTGCTGCTGCTGGTCGAGTCTATGTTCAATTATACAGAGAGAGAGAGCGAGGCAGGTAGAGAGACAGTTTCCATGACTGGTTTTATATTTAGGTTTTCAAACTGTCGGCAGAAGGTGAAACGATTGAGACTGAAAGACACGAAGTCGAAACTCTGAGAGTCAGAGTGAGTTTAAATCACTGAAAACAGATTTAACGTGATGCAGAATATTTGAACGTTCCTTCACGTCTTCACTTTAAAAAGCTGAAGGCTGCAGATTCACATTGAGTCAGAATGTGGTTGAGACTCGGTTTGTGTGGAACGAGGACTTGAAGGAAGGAAAGAGGCTCCGAATGTTTGGGTTACTGTTGGTTTTGAGTGAATTGTTGATTATTGATAAGATTGAAGTAGATTTATTGTGGTTACAGGTTTCGATGAGTGTTTGAATGGATTAGAATGGATTAGAAGCTTCTAGAATGGGTTTAGAACGGATATAAAAGCCTTAGAAGGGGCTATATTTGGATTTAAATGGGCTCAGTGGTTTTAGAGTGGGTTAGAATGGTTTTAGATTGGGATTAGATACAAAAGTAAATCCAGTCAGACTGGGTTAGAATGTGTTCACCAGGGAAGTAAAGACAGACGACGCGTCTCCACTTCTTCCTCAGACGTGATGCTAAAATATTTCGGACACCAATGCTGCCACATTGGGGGGTCAGGGTGTGTGCTGTGGTATCCAGGTCCCGCCAATACACGCGCTCAACCAATCACGAGTCAGTCTCAGCTGTCAATCATCGTCAGATAACTAATTAAAACCAAAGTGATCAGAAACACTTGAACAAACATCAGTGTGACAAGAACGACCTGAAATGTATGATTTGTTTTTGCTTGGTCGATGCCCCATCAGCTAACATGGAGGAGGTGAGGTTAATGAGCGATACTGCAGCCAGACACCAGGGGGCGATCAAGATGCTGTGGCCTCACTTTCAGGAACTAGCATGCTGTCCATCTTTATCTAAAGTCCATGCACGAGAAGTGTGTGAAGTGCACTGCATGCTGGGAAGTATATGCAAATAAGAAGTGCCTTTCAAAATAAAAGTATTCATTTGAGATTTCGCAGTGCTGAGGAAAAAGTTAACACTGAGTGAAAAATAGTTTTCCTGCTGTCTTCAACTAAAGGAGCAGAAGTTACTGAATGAGAGTCGAGCCTGTGTTGTGAAGCTGCTTTAACATTTGTACAGTAAGTGGAGATTAATTTGGACCCATACTCAGGTTACCAGAGTGTGTGTGTGTGTGTGTGTGTGTGAGTGACAGAGAGAGAGAGAGTGTGTGTCTATTTAAAACTGGATGTAAGTCTGAGCTCACACACACACTGAGGTGAGGATCATTGGTTTCAGTGTGTGGAGGCGTCCAGTGACTCTGCAGCGACTCAGCAGAATGTGATGGAGGTTTCAGGTTTTTGTTTGACGTGTGCACGATGGTAAAAGAACAAACTCACTTCAACACCACTCCTCTTTTATCTCAGGCTCCACCCAAACTATCGCTCCGCTTATATCTTCCAATCCCGAAAACTGAGGCTGCTGATCACACTGTAAGCTAAAGCCACAAAATAAGATTTCATCTTAAAATAGTGTTTTTCAAAAGTTAACTACCCCTTTTTCAAAATAAAACGAGACCAGCAACGTTTACAGACGTCTGAGGCTGTAACCGTAGTAACAGCGATGCATTTATTACACACCAGTGTGGACGTGGCTTTTGTTTGAAAATGTCATCCATGGGGTTTTTATGTCGCACCATAGGTGAGCATCCTGCAGGGCTGCCTTGATCTGTTAGCATCATGCTAGCTTCTATAGTTAGTAACCGTCTACTTCCTGGTAATCTCCCTGCTTCCTAAATAAGAACACAGCTGCTCATCGTTTGTTCATTGAACCAATTATCAATGATGGAGAGAGGAACAAAGAGAGTGTGAAAAAAAAGTGCATGACAAAGTGTGTGTGTATAATCTGTTGTGTACTAATGTAAACACAGCTATTTAGTGTGTGTGTGTGTGTGTGTGTGTGTGTGTGTGTGCTGGTCGTCATGACAACGCGTCTTAGGGTTTCCTTCCTCCTTCATTGGCACCCCAAGTTGTCATGGTAACAGCAGCCTCCTCGGAGTTGAGTTGTTTCTTTCTTCTGATATTTATTTGCATCATCTAAAATTAAAATATACCTGTTCTGTACTTCAGGCCACTAAATCTTATAATGAATAGAAATCTATCCGTTAGCTTAACATTTAAAATGTTTGTATGCGATCATTATATTTCTTTTTTTTCTTACTTAAACTTAGTTAAAATGCCTGTTTTATAATTAGCTTAAATATAGTTTTTTTTGCTTCAACTAAGCTAGTCAACTAGCCACCAAGCTAACACATTATAGTTTTGATAGCTAAACAGCAGACGCACTCCTGATGAACCAACTTACTGAGGCACTCGCTGAAAGGACAACACATTAAATCAACAATAAAACTGTTTTATTAATAATAATAAGATTTTTTCACCACAATAAAATTTAACAAAGGCTCACTAGAAAAGTGTCGACGTCTGTGTTCTGTACAGTAGATACAGTACATTGTAAAACTGGCCGCGGTGGCACAGCAGCATTCAACCCCACACATGTGTTATTCAAACTTTTTTCAACATTATTTACAGATAAAATCCACAATAACACGCAGCCGTCAAACATCACAGAAACTCAGTGTAGCTTCACGCTAACAGTGGCTAACCTCTGGCTGTAGAGATCTCCCAATAGAAGCTAAATGGCTAACGAGCTTTCACACATGCTACCAGGAGGTCAGCGGTAATGACCGCGGTCATTTCATCAGCTCTTTGTAAAAAACGTGGCGTCCACGGTGAGTTCCTCCTGCTTCTCCTCTGATTCCCTCCGACATTTCTGTTGGACTTTCCATCTACTCGTCTGTCAGTCTGTCTGCAGCTAGCTTTAGCTAGCTTTGTAAAGGAATGCACTTTGGTAGATTCAACCAAATGCCCTGGGTGTTAGTCACAACAATGACAACACTAATCATGATAATATTAATAATGATAACTGAGTAATCTGAGGTACCAACATGGAAAAAGAACGCTTTAAAACCACATTAATGCTAACGCTAACAGTTTGCATGAGCACAACTGTGAGGAGCTCAACCTGACTGTAGCTAGCAGGTAAACACGTGCTATGTGCTACTAGCAGCCAGTTAGCTGTAGGCTAGTGTTAGCTTCACTGTAGAGAAAATAAACGTCAGTGCAGCAGCTAGCGGCTGGACGCTAGCAGTCGATCGGCTAGTGTTAGCTTAGCCCTGTCGTCAGCAGGCGTCGCCCGTCTCAACCGAGGCGACAGTTGGCTGATATGTGTCTGTACATTGTGCAGCCATGTTGCACAACTCACCCCAACACACACACACACACACACACACACGCGCACACACACAGGAAGATGTCTGTCAGTTTAAAGCTACAGTCTGTGGTCAGTGCGTTGGCCTGTGAACTGGCTCCGCCCACAGAAACTTCAGCCCATCTCCTCTGAAAGAAAGGTGAATTTCTACTTTGGAAAAATACAAATACACACATGTGAGTATAAAATATTCAGAATCGATTAAAAAATGTATTACTTGATAAAATCCAACTTGTGACTTTGTGTCCGATGATTTGAGAGAATTCAGTCAAAATTCTTCACTCTGTTCTGAGATTATAAAATTCAGGAATTTTGAGATTAGCAGACTCAAGATGCTAAATTAAAAAGCTTTAAAAAAAACAGTTAGAAAAACCAGACACGTGCTGTGAGGAATTGTTCCTCAAAGTTTTTTGACTTTTTCGTGGACAAAACTTAGAATCAAATAGAGAACGTTGAGCGATGCAGGAGTAATTACTTCATGTTGATGTTAACGAGGATTCTCCATCAGAGGATTTGAATCAACCTTCTGCATCTGATTGGTGGAAATTTCTGTGGTAACTTGAGCCGTGAGGGTAAAATCGTAAGTTGCACCAGTACTAGTGATTGTTGACATCACCACTATAAATGTGTGTGTGTGTGTTGGGCGGGCGCAGCATGGCGATGAGATGCTGAAGGCACAAAGTTACGACTCTCAGCGCTCCTTCTCACTAAAAAACATAAAAAACTTAAAAAACATACTCAACAAACCAATCAATCAAATCTTTAGAAAACAAACATCACAGAGGGCCGGCCCACGCGTCCTCCTCCGTCCAGAGGGGGCAGAGTTTCCCCTGAGGTGGGCGGAGCTGGTAGTCTGTGTTTTACGTGAGAACCTCCTTATGTGCGTCACATCATTGTCGTCGTCCTCTTCTTCTCGTGTGCTCGGTAAAACACATTTGTCAGGCTGACGTCATCACATGACCAGCCCTGGGATCTTCTTCCTCCTCCTCCTCTTCATCTTCGTCCTGGCGTGATCCACTTCTCAGAGTGTGTTAAGATTTTTATATCGATAAATGTGTGTTTGTGTGAGGGAACAAGCTTTTCAGAGGACCTGTCCTAACATCGACATCGCACACACACACACACACACACACACTGCTACATACATCTGACACACACACACATTCAAGTATACGGTATGAACTGCACATCATAGTAAATATGTAGATTAGAGTAATAAATATCAATAAAAGTGGAGTAAATAAATAAGAAGCACCCCCCCCGCCCAATCACACTGATTGATCCTTTAACTAATACTGACCTCTGATCAATCGATCAGTTTGATCAGAGTCGACACATTACTGGAACTGGTCATTTTTCTGTTTTGGATCAGGTCGTTCATGATTCATGTTCTGTAACTTCACTTTATACAAGAATCCTTCTGTTGAATAAACGTTTATTGTTTGAGAGAATCTGGGTCCAGTCACGTGATTGGTTGTTTGTAGCAGTGAAAGTTGCTAAAGTTGAGAGTTTACAGAGAATTATCTGTGTTCAGTGTAAACACGTCTTATAATCATGGTTATTATGAAAATTTGAGCCAGTCTCACTCTGGAATCAAGTATTTTGACTGCGTAGACTACATCCATACTAATACGTCCAAAACAAAAATGACCTCAATCCACACGAGTGTTTTAGCTCCACTTACTCTCAGAATACTCTGACTAACACATAAGCACATGACCATTCACGCACACTGGTCATGTGGTGTAAACAGGAAGTAGATTGTCTTCTCTGCAGTTGGTCGTTTAGTTACAGAAAATACATCGAAACGAAGGAAAGCCACGGAGAAAAGTAAGAGGAGGGATGACGAGGTGGAACTGTTACTGACAAGCGTGTTAGCGACGCTTTGAATTCACCGCTGGTAGTCGAGTCATGTGACTGATCCAATCAGGAAGAGAACATTTTTAAACATAGTCCAGACTGAAACGCAACCCTGGGGTTTTCAAAATATAACAAGGCCAGCAGTGTTTATAAAAGTCTCTGATTTGGAGGCTTGAAACTCCGGAGTAGTGTGGACGGCAGGTGTAACCATAGCAACAGTGATACGTTTTAAAACTAAAACATAGCAGTGTGGACGTAGCCTTAATGACAGACAACAGGACTACTTGCTTCTGATCAGCTCAGAAAAACTTTAGTGGTGTAACTGGACCCTTTTAAATTGTTAGGGTCTCGCTGCTGCCAAGCTCCAGTTACAAAAACATGCTTCTTAAAACATATTTATGATTCGGGACGTCACGCAGGATCTCGTTTTAATCTGGGGTTTAAAGCTGTGAAATCCTGAGAGCTGCTTTGTTTTCCAAACAGCCAGAGGGAAGAAACGTTCGATCCTCTCCGCTCTCTCGGGCCGTCCCTCAAAACGTAACAGTCCGAACACATCCTGCTCTGTGCTGTGACATTAAGGGAGAGAATTTGGTCTCATGTGATCCCTGTGTGGCTGAAGGTCTTTGATTAACGTTGGTTATCTGTAACTAACAGACTTTTATATCCAGATGAGCTGACAGCTTTTTTTATCTGGTCTTTCAATATTGGCGGATCAAATATAAACAATATGGAGTGAAGGCTTCACGACTATAAACAAGACTTTGGTTTCTAACACATATCGGAGCCCTTTGTTGAAACTTGTCTATAAAACCACCTTCAGTCCACTTTCTTCTTTCTCCTCCTTTAACAACCATTTTGTGTCATTAATAATCACACACCTTCTCCTTTCCTTTTTCTCGCTCGTCACCTCTTCGCTCTCTCTGCTAACCTTCACCAAACTTAAAAATACTTAAAAATCATATAAATCTGAGGCGTTAAAAATGTTAAGTCATTCTATCTGTGCTTCGTAAGGCTGGGCAGTGGAGAGCTAACAGGCTATGGCTAAAGGAGGCTAAGGCTAGCCATCTGACTGCCAAAAAAGGCTAATAGTGAGCCAGCTAAAGCTAGGCTAACTGCTAGCCAGTTAGGTCTAAACAGGTAGCAATATAACAGCTAGACACAAACAAGTAGCTGTCTACCAACTGACCAGTGCCAGTTAGCAGTTAGCTAGCTGAGAGGCACGAAGCTAGCAACACTGTAAAACAGCTAGCTAGGAAAGTTAGCCAGCTAACAGGTAGATGATGGTTCCAACTGGGTCATTACGATATTTTTTTTTACTTCGATGAATTTCGAGTCATTTACGTGAATATTGACATTAGCCCACTCGTGTTCCCCAAACTCTAATGTAACATTATTTCTAGAGATATGAAACAAAGACTAGCCAGCTAATCACTGCTGTGGCTTTAGTATTATAAGGATATATCTGCATTATTTAGTCAGTTAACTACATAGATATTTTCTATGAGTCCCTGTTATTGTTGAACAGATATAACCTTGTAAGACTAAAATCAATAAGAGTTGTTTTTGGTGTCTACTCCGTGAATCAAGTGTTAGCTCAGCTAAATAGATTATGTACTAAAAACAAAAAGCCTTGTTCCCTCCATCAGCACCATGTTTGAGTGTTTGTGTGTTCGCAGCTACAGAGCGATGTTGTGTGTTTTGATTGTCGTAGCAGCCTCACAATCATTTCAAACACGTCTTGCTGCTCACAACATAAAACAACAAATTGTCAAGACTGACAATGCACCCCAGTTCATCAATCAAGTTTCCTTCAGCTTAGTTTACGTCCCAGCCAAGCAATTCTGCACATTTTAACAACCCAGTGCACAGCCTCCATGACTGCATTTGTTCTGCATGCACCCCAACAACGCTGTGAAAGCCAGTTTCAAAAAAACCAAACGCTCTTCAAAACTGGACAAACCAGTTTTATTCAGGTCCAGCTGGTTACTCGCAGCTAATTGGGGAGCACAGCTTTCACTTGCCATGACAGCGAGTGGGGTGCATTCACTCTCAGCTGACCAGTTTGGGTAGGACCGTCCTAGGCTGGATGTTTCCATTGGCATCGGTGATTGCGGCCAAGTTAGTCCTGGTTTTGGAGGAGGAGGATGTTGTGGTTGAGGAGATGGTGGTGAGCTTGGAGATGGAGCTGATGCCGCTGTCGGAGGTGGTGGAGGCCCGTTTAGATGACGAGGTCTTCTCCCCTGTGGTGGTGGTTCCTGCTGGTGGCTTGGGAAGTCGCCTCCTCAGCCACGGGTGGCGCAGAGCACGGCTGGGCGTCATCCTGAGTGCTGGGTCCCACTCCAGACACTGTTTAAGGAAGTCCAAGAACAGTGCGTCATCGCAGCCTTTTAGTGCTGCACTCCAGTCTTTGCTGCCCGGTGGCCCGCGTACCTTCCCCCGCCGTGATCGTCCACCGTTCAGCACAGTGCTGCTGTCGGGTAGCGTGGTTACGGTGCAGTACCGCGGGTACCCTTTGGACGAGACAAAGTTCTTTGCTCGTTTGGAGCCGTCAAGGAGCTTCTGGCTGGGCATGCCTAGGAGTTCGATACTGCAAGCCAGCTGGTCGGCTTCATCTTCACCCGGTAACAGCGGGTACCCAGTCAGCAGCTCAGCCAGAATGCAGCCCAGGGACCACATGTCGATAGGCATCCCATACCTGGAGCCTGAAGGAGAGGGCAGATGTCAACCATCAAAATCCAGACTCAAGATGCTAAATTACCTGATGATTCATACTTTCCATTCCTACATTTTCTAAACAATGCCATCAGCTTTCACAATGACAGAAAATTGTGAAGTGAATAAGTTACTCTTTAGCTAACTCATTAGCTTAGCCTTGCTTTAATTTCCTTTGAGTTCCTCTCTTCTTACCGAGGATGACCTCTGGAGCTCGGTAAAACCGGGACTGGATGTACGTGTAAACTCTTTGATGCTCATAACAGCTGGAACCAAAATCGATGACCTAGAGACAAGGAGTAAGATAAAGAGCATTTTTTATTGATTAAATTTCATGCCTTCAATAGCTAACCCAGCAAACACAGAAGTGGTTTTCTTTCGCACCTTGATGCCGCTGCGTCCCTGTTGTTTGAGTAAAATGTTCTCAGGTTTGAGGTCGCAGTGGATGATGCGGTTGTTGTGCAGTGATTCCAGACACTGCAGGATGGAGTGGGCAAACTTCCTGACCAGCGGGAGGCTGAAGCCCTGGAACTTGTTCTTCTTGATGAGCTCGTACAGGTTCATGCTGAGCAGCTCAAAGGTCATGCAAATATGGTTTCGGAAGGTGAAGTGTTCTAGCATGTGGATGACGTTCATGCTTAAGTCCTTGTCCTGCTTCCTCAGGTGCTCCAGGATGCGGATCTCCTCCGCCGCCTGCCGGTGGAAGCGTTTCTCGTTGCGGACCATCTTCAGAGCCACGTGAGTCTGCGACTTGTGATCGAACGCCTTCACCACCTTCAGGGGGAGCAGAAACACAACGCTCTCATTAACTTCAATCTATTAGACCTTCCCTATTGCAGAGTAGAAAGGCTTGATTGTTTCTTCAACATATAGCCGACACATCCCACCAGCAGACGACTAATCACTAGTGTCAGACTGTAGTTGTAATCATACCTGTCCAAAGCTGCCCTTGCCGATGACCTTAAGGACTTCGTAGCGGTAGGCGATGTGGTCATGTGGGATGTGGATGTAGGATCCCTGATCATCGTCGTAGCCGCTGTTGTTGGCTCCGCCCATGACCCCTGACCTCTTCTTAGAATTCGGACCAACAAAATACACTGGAGAGAAAGTAATAATAATAATTATTATCAATTATTTACTACTCTTATTAGTGCCAATCAGGAACAATCTTTGGTTTGTGTGTATTTGTATTTTAGTAATGATAATTCCAAAGCTGCAAAGAAATTAAGTAAATCCTGAATGTTTCTCTTAATCGGATAAGAATTCAATTAATATTAATTGAATAATTGACATCTGAGCTCTTATTCGTTTGCTATTATCAGCATTAACCAATCAAGATAAGCATCTTACGAAGGCTGCTCACCCTCAGAGTACCCGAAGACCTCGTGGTGTTCAAACGAGGACATTTTGGACATGAACTGCTTCATGGCCTGCTCCGGGGACAGGGGGTTGGACTTTGGTTTGCTGTCTGTTGACTTGTTGGAGGTGGCACTGCCCTGGCGGCAGTGGTGGCCGGGCTCTGAAGACGAAGTCTGCCGGTCAGGCAGCGGCAGGCCCGGTCGGGTGGAGCTGAGTGGAGCCAGGCCATTGGGCTGGGAGGTCAGGACTGGACGCTTGTTGGTGTTTTCCTCGTACAGCTGGGTGATGTGGACCTGTGACTGTGACGATAGCTGGACAGTGTCCGCCATGACGGCTTTAGAGCCTCCCTGAGGGGAAACACGGAGAAGCATCAGAACTTCTGATTTCATTACATCTGATCTTGATCTAAAAGTTTTCTGATCTTCCTTCCAACTTTTTGTCAACGTTGCTGCAGCAGCAACAGGTTCAGTAAAACATGAACTAAAAATATTGTCAACCTCAGTTGTTGGGATGTTCTTGAACGCAACATAGGAGACTTTGAGAAACTGTCTCTGTTCTTAATAACCAATCATCATTTGTTCCTTTGAATTGACTCAATTAGTTTAATAATAATCTATTTTTTTATAAATAGACTGGTCTCTCTCTCTCTCCCTTTATGTGTCTCTCGCTCAGTGAGTCACTCCTTGTCGCCGTGGTGACCAGAACACCTGGGTCCTTTCAGATAACACACACACACACTTGCACACAGTTACACATTATTGTGGTGTGGTAAACAGCAGGTTTTTGAACTGAACCTCATCACCACCTGTAATGAAAAAGTACAACAACATGGAAAAGCAACAATCACACAGACAGCCGACGTGCATGTGTGTTTGTATGTTGTCAGTAGTTACAGTGACATAGGAGAACAACGTGTTTGGTTCTGTTGACTCCACCCATTCCTGACAACACACACACACACACGCACACACACACACACACACACACACACTGTATGTTTAAGTTTCCTGTGAACTAATAATATGTCATAAAGGCCTCTGCTGTAACAGGCTAATGATGCTATTGCTAATCCTTTCTAATTCTAATAGTAATGATATCATTGATAAATGTCAGTCAGTCCCTTTATACCATTAGTCCAGTGTGTGTGTGTGTGTGTGTGTGTGTGTGTGTGTGTGTGTGTGTGTGTGTGTCCATGTCCCCTTCAAACCAGCCTATAAACCAATCAGCTGTTTAAAGCGTCCCAGAGCAGAGGGCTATTATTAGCCTTAGGCTACAGCTGACTGCTCCACATGCTAACAGCATGCTAACACAATAAGTGCAGCTGTGTGTACCGTCAGGAGGTGGTGGTTGTTGTTTCGAAGCGGTGGCAGGGCGACGGGCGACGTTGTCTGAGAGCCGCTGTGACCAGGAGAGTAGACCGGCTCACCCACTTTGCCTGAGAAGAGACAAAGAGAAAAAAGATGAGAAATTTTAGACATAAACTAAAAGTCTGAACATTTTCCTGAAATGTTCTGAAGGTTCTTCATGTCAGAATCAATTGTAGTTGTAATGAGTCTGACCCGGACAATGTCCAAACTACAGAAAATATCCAGACTCAATTTTATGCATATTTTCTGGAGTTAATGTCTGAAACAGCTTTATTGGTACAGACTGACACACTGAGGCAAACACAAATGGCTCAGACTGAAACTTTAAATATCAGACACTAACACACATTTAGACTTAACTCTGAGACGGTAAAGTCTTTTCCTGTAAACACACGAGACTAAAGAGGAGCGAACAAACAACTACATTTGTTAAACAAACATCCGCCCGTTAACTCAACAGCAGAACATATTCAAATTACTCTTGAGCCTAAAAGTAATTATGACAAACTGTCAAAAAACCAACATTAACTGTATGAGCCTTCAAACAAAGGCCACCACGTCCCTCTCACTGTTACATGAGATCATGAACGTCCAGCTGAGACATGTTGTCATTTTTATTCAATTAGCAAAACTTAAAAAAACTCATCTCAACATAAGAACATTACTTTATGAATTCATCTTCGTAGGGCACATATTTTCACAGTTAATAAATCTGCTGTTTTGATTGGTTAATGGTTATGAGTCTATATTAGTCTTTCGAGTTCTTTCTTGCTTCACATGAACACAGCCTCGGACCGGAGTGACCCAGGACCAGGTCCCTTCAGGAGTCTGGAGTCTGTTTGGGTCCCACAGGTTGATTCAGTCTAAGGAGGATGAAGGTTTTAATATAGCCTGATAATCCCACATACACTGCCTACCTCTCTCTAGGGGACGTGTGTGACATCTGACTCCAACGCCATCAATCATCAGCTAATCAATAAATTGAGAAAATCATCTGCTGTAGTAGATGATTTTAGTATTTAACCTCGCTGAGGACGTGCTGCGACCCTCACAGTCCACGGCCCGGCTCTGGGTGTCACAGCCGCAGAACGCAGCTCGAAGCAGACAGATGGTGTGTGCTGCTGCTTTCTGCCTTAATCTGAACACTTGGTATAATCCTGCTAATGAGGACGACTCAGATGCCAGCGTGCTGTAAAACGACGACACGGCAAAGGACATGCAAACGACAGGACCTGGAACATTCTCCGTCACGCGAACACGGTGCTACCAAGGACACATTCCTGCAACAAACTGCAGGCACAAAGTTAACAAACGTGATAGAACCTTAAAGAAACACTTGCTTATTAACCAACGGCTTTAATGTTAAAATGTCAAAAACATCAGGCTCTAATTCAAAATGTTTCCCTGTGGCCCCTCAGCAGCTCCACAGAGCCCCGCCCTCTAAACTATACTCTGATAATGTAACAGGGATTGACAGAACGCTGGAGAACATGTCGAGTATTCCTCACTGCGAGCCTGACAGATGCATGCTAACGGCGTTCTGAATGTGAAATTGACACCGCGCTGGAAATTCCAGAGTGCCGGCGAGCAGCCGCGACATGCTGCTCGGCAGGACGAGTGGGAAAAATGCAGCAATGTGAGCGTGTGTACTTCGCAGCAAGACGTTCAGAAAGTGACCTGGATAAGGAGGAAGTAAAAGACAGAGTGCCTCCTTTTATCACGTCAATCTGCTGCCGGTGTATTTCTGTCCCTCAAAGGCCTCTGTAGATCAATCAGTGGCACTTAATTGATCCCAAGCTGCACAGTAACATCTACTACTAATGATATTTTAAAGCGTGTAGCTTAAAATGTAAAGAAAACTAATTATGATGTTTTTACAAATCCAAACATTTGTTCTCAAGTTTTGTCTGTGGTGTTGATCATAATTTAGAGAAAGAAAGTAAATCTGCCGGAGCTGAAGAAGTCACATGATGGATTAGTAAAATAAAGATTTAATCTGCAAATATTTTGATCATTGTATATTTTCGTTATTTCCTGAGCAAACGTTAAATGACAGTGAACTGATTCTAAGGAGTTTGGACTGTTGTGAAAAACAATGTACAAAGTATCGATTGATTAATCTGGAAGAGGAAGATCAGCAGATTGATCAATAATGGAAGCGATTGTTAGATGTTTCACAGTGACGACTGAAACTAGGGCAACAAATGGAACCAAAGTGAAGACGCAGCCTGAAGCAGCTCAAACTGTTGCCACAGAGCCTGCAGGAAGAAAACACACGACAGATTCAACCCGCTGATGAACCGGTTATTAAACCACTGATGTGGCGAAACGTGAAAATAACATTTCTGTAATGTTAAATTACACAGTCAATAAAGTGTTAATACCAACTTGTGACCTATTGGTTGCATTTAAAACAAGTTTAAAACTCAAATGAAAAAAAACCTGAGGGTACATTTTTGTAAAACTTTGTAAAAATGTTGCTGAGTTGGAAAAAACTGGTGAATCAATGCGTAAAATGCAAAATTAGCTAATTTAATAATAACGTTTACCACAGATGTGATGACTCGATCACGATTGGACCAAAACAGTCACACGACAAACGCAGTTGTCAGACGATATATAAAAAATATACAACTTGTAATCACAATCTCGTTCTCATTCAACAGTCTCATCTTTCTGCTCTGCTAGCTTGCTAAACTGTTAACCTCTGCGACTTCTACTCACAGACCCTAATAATAATATTATCAACGGTAAATAAAGATGGACAACATGGCTGCTCCACAAAAGTGAAGCCAACGCGTTTCACAGTGTCTGAACAAACAGGAGCTTGACCTCAATAACACCGTGATGTTGTTCCTTTAAAACACAGACGTCAACACCAGCAAACTAAACTCTCTAAACTCTGTAATCACGCAGTTACTTACAGTTAGCGTCCATATATGCTGTTGCCTAGCAGCAGCGTTCTCATGACCTCACCACAGGAATGCCAACATACAATCTAATAGTGTCGCACTGTCACACAATCAAAGACTAACAAATAAAGATGGACGACAGACATCTGTGAATCAGAGGCGTCTGGATCGCCCCCTAGTGGCTGGCTGCAGTGTAAGTTATAAACCGGATACTTCAGACTACAGCAACATCAGTAATAACACCTCTGGTCGTCTCATCCATTTTCTCCGTTGCCGTTTCAGAAAACTCTTGCTACGAGATGAATCGTGACCATAAAACAAAACGATATTGGACAAAGATTTTAAGCGTGAAGGAAGTACACATCCAGTAAATGATTTCAAATGATCCTAAGCTGCATGACGTGTAAACATGTTATAACACACGTAACACAGGACGGACACTGAGCTGCATGACGTATAAACATGTTATAACACACGCAACACAGGACGGACACTGAGCTGCATGACGTGTAAACATGTTATAACACACGTAACACAGGACGGACACTGAGCTGCATGACGTGTAAACATGTTATAACACACGCAACACAGGACGGACACTGAGCTGCATGACGTATAAACATGTTATAACACACGTAACACAGGACGGACACTGAGCTGCATGGTGTATAAACATGTTATAACACACGTAACACAGGACGGACACTGAGCTGCATGACGTATTAACATGTTATAACACATGTAACAACATTAGCCTGCGTGTTATAATGAAAGTGTCTGGTTGTTGTTAATTTCACAGATGGAGGAACATGAAGCTTCAGTTGTGTCTGTGGAGCTGGAGGCCAAAACACCTCCACACACACACACACAGACAGACAGACAGACAGACACAGACAGACACACACAGACAGACAGACAGACAGACACAGACACTTGACATGACAAAGTGAGCCAGCTCACAGGGAGGAGACATGTTGGAATCCTCGCAGCAGTGAAGTGTTCATGGAGAGACATGAAGTGTCAGGACACACTGAGCTGTCTCAATCTGCTGCTTCGCTAAAAATAAACCTGGAGACGTCTGCAGCCGCTCGAGCTCTAGTTTTCCCCCTGACTCTCTGTGTCCCTGTCTGTGTCCACACCGCAGCTTGTCCTCTGTCTGTCTTCAGAAGACACAGCCCATGTCATGGACAGACACAGACTAGTTTCTGTGGCTGTCACTTCGTTAGCCGTCACGGCTCCTCACTGTTTTCATGCCGGTCACTGACGCTACATTCACCCGGAGATGATCCGAGAGCGATCGGCGGCGCCTCTCCGCCGCAGTGTCCGGGCTCAGGAGCCCTCCGGCCGGTTACAGTCTGTGCTCACCCGTCGGGAGGACCGAGGCTCCGGGCTTCTTGGTTAACATGGCGGCCACTCCTCTCCTCTGGACACAACCGAGCAGGACACCTTCTCTTCCTCCATCTGCAGCTCCTCCTCTTCCTCTTCCTCCTCTTCCTCTTCCTCTTCCTCCTAATCCTCCCTCACTCACGATATTCATAATTATAATAACCCCCCATCCTCTCACTAATTCACTTAATATTAATAATAATAGCAATGTTAATAATAATCCTACATTTCCTCTCACTCGATTTTATTATTTATACAAATACAATTAAAATAGATTTATTATTGATTCATGCACTTTTGCTATATGAAATGGTATTTTCTCAATTGTGATATAATAATATAATAATTATTATATTATTATTATTATTATTATTATATTATTATTATACATTTTTTATTTTAATTATATACAAATAATAATATAAATAACATTTCTTCTCACTTTGTTGTATTTGGAAAACCTCTCAAATAATATAAACAAATATAATAATGCTGTTATAACTACAACTATAATACTACAACTGAATATTTGAACACAGGACATTCGAAACAGTAAGACAGCTACAACAATAAAAACAATAATAATAATACTCCTCCTTTATTCTAAAATAATATTTAGGTAAATCTTTTCCTAAGATCTAATCAGTGAATCTTGAACTAAGTTTTATTTCTCTTTATCAAACTAATAACATTATTTAATCTCTGTATTTCGGTGGTATCGCTCCACAGGTAACCATAGAAACAACAGTGATGCTCCACAAACATCAGAGAAGTTTAGATCGTGGGGGGAGCTGTTCTGGAGCAGGTCGACGGTTCTGAGCTTCTTCAGGCCTCAGGACACTGACTCAACGTGTTGTCGAGGAGTCGAAGAGCCGAGCTGCCTGGAGACCAGCAACATGTTTACATCAGAGACACACAGACGCTACACAGAAGCTGCTCCGAGGCCGCCCTGCTCTGACACTGATGTTTGTACCGTGTGTTCTCAGGTTTCACAGCTTTTAGTTAAATTACACAGAGGAGCACACTTACGTAAGACTGACACAACCAGGACACGCCTGTGTCAGGTGAGCACACATTACAACATCTTTCAGGTAAGACGGTGATGTCATCGGTCAATAGGAGTTTCTGGATAAGGTTAAATGTCAGTTTGCACATCAGTCCGTCAGCGTCTGTTTGAGACCGACTGTAAATAAAGATGGAAGGTGTGTCTCTACTTCCTCTCACTACCCAGAAAGGAAGCCAAATTACTAACGCCACCATCTTGTGCTTATTTGGAGCCAGAGTCTGTGGAGTAGTTGAAGTCATGAATCATGACGTTTCATCGTGTTTAACTTGAATTAACTCATTAAAACCAAAAACCATGTGGATCATCTTTCTGCCTCTGTTTGTTCATAATGAAAAACCCAGAGTGTAAATAAAGATGAACGACAGACAGATCCTCAACAGTGAATCCAAAAACTCGTGATCGCCCTCTGGTGGCTGGCTGCAGTATTGCCTCCTCCATGTTAGCAGATGGGACATGGACCGAACTAAAAACAATCCGAGTAGATATTAGAAAGAAAATTGAAGTGACTTTAAATTAGTGTCTCTCAAAGATGGTTTCTGTCATTTTAGGTATTTCTTATCACACTGATGTTTGTTCAAGTGATTCTGATGAATTTGGTTATAATTAGTTATTTGATGTATAAAAATTATAATTATATATGATATGATATATATGATATAAAAATGAGCAACAATAAATAAAAAAGAAAGAAATACTTCCAGCTCTTAGGCTCAAGATCGCAACATGCATATCCAGTTTTGGCTGTAGATGCTATTTTACCTTCACTTTTGAACATCTGGGGGATGTAGAGACGTGCAGTCTAGATTCATTTATTATATTATATATAATTAATGATTTTTATAAATCTGTGATTTACAGAAAAACACGCCACTGCCATCTAGCGGTTCATCTGAGGCTTTTATTGTGGAGAATGCAGCGGACCGGAAGTCCTGACTGGCGGGTAAAGTCAGTGACCTCCGTGATGGCGGCGGGTCGAGGGGAGTTCTTCCGGAGCCTGTGGACGGGTCTGGAGACTCTGTCTCCTCCAGGAGGACGACCAGCACCGCCGGGACGCGGCAGAGCGATGCCCAGGCCGGAGAGAGGCCCTGCGGGCAGCCGAGGCTGGAGGAGGCCGCCGAGGGCCGCGTCGAGCCGAGTCACCGGGAGGTCACCGCCGCCGCCATGTTGGAATATTGTTTACACGTTTTCTTTCCTCCGCAGTTTGTTCATGTGTTTATTTGTGTTTCAGCTTCCGGAGAGAAAGAAAAGAGAGAAAGTCAACAGATGTCCTCCAGATGAAGCCTCCTCAGCCCAGAGACGTCCACCTGGACAGGTGAGTTTGTCTCCACAGGTCCAGTCCAACTTCACATGTCTGTCTCTTCGGTCAAACTCAGCTCACATATGAATATTAGTCACTGCTGTGAAGGAATATGATGATTAAACCACGAGTCATATTCAAAGACACTTTCAACTTATTGGACCTGATAATTAATTAAAACTTCATTTAAATAGTTTGTTTCTATAGAAAATCATTTTCAATTAAACCTTATTGATACAAAAAAATTGTTAATACAGTTACAAGATAAATAATATGAGATGAGCTGCAACAACAACAATTAGATAAATAACTAAGTCTGTTGAATTCAACGTCTCCTGACTCGAAGACGTTCCACAATCAAAACCAAAATATCACAGATACGAACTCTGCCATCTCGTGCATTTCTGAAACTTATCAGAAACACGACAGTTGATAAGAACAACCTAAAATGACAGAAACCATCTTTAAGTAATAATTAATTACAGTACTTTTAATTAGATTCACCTGCTGCTTCATAACGACGTGCAGCAGTGACGAGAGAAGCTGTTGATTGGCTAAACCACAGTTGTTGTCAGTCGTTTGCAGTAACGCCTCCATGCTCCCTCTTCAGGCTGCCGCCGGAGATCCTGGTGAAGATTCTCTCGTTCCTGGACGCCTCCTCGCTGTTCTGCATCAGTCATGTCAGCACACTCTTCCACCAGCTCGCCAACGATGAGTACGTTTGACAGTCCGTCATGTCGATGAAAGAATTCTGATCAAAAGTGATGTCCCGTTCACTGTGACCTCGTGTTTCTCCCACTGCAGCGGCCTGTGGAAGAAGATTTACACCTCGGAGTTTAGGAGTCAGACCTGGAGGCCAAAGTCGGCGCATGAGGCAGCGAGTCGGGTGGAGGAGGAGGTGGAGGAGGAGGAGCAGTCACTGGGACACTGGAAGAAGATTTACTTCAGCACACTGGCTGGACGAGAGGTGAATAAGTGGAAGAGAGAGCTGAAAGACATCAGGCTGTACACGGGGCTGCCCCGGCAGACAGAGTGGCTCCTCAGGTACGACGAGAAAACTGGAGCTTAAATTTCAAATGTAAGAGGTCGTCTGATGCCTCCACACCAGCAACACCCAGTGGCCAAGGGTGGAAAGGTTTTCTCGCTCTAAAGCTTCTTTTCACGTCTTGTTTAAAACCATCAGATGTGATTCTCCTCCGCTGTGTCTCTTCAGGACCCTGAACGTGAGCTGGGAGCTGACGCTGTGCGACTGCTGGGGGCAGGAGACGGTGCTGCAGGAGAGTCGAGTGCACTTCCTCGATTCCTCAGTGATCGTCCGCTGGAGCGAGGGCGTCTTCCCCAGGTACCGTCACATCAGCAGCATCCAGGTGCACGGCGTCAGGAAGGAGATGCAGAAGAGCTCCAGAGTCAGGTAGAAGGAGACATTTTCCTCAACGTCTACAGCACCTCCTCTCCTCCACCCGTCCTCCCTCTCCTCCTCCATCAGGCCCAGCTGGAGGTCTCTGATTTTAAAGCTGGACATGGAGACTGAGCGTCGTAGCATCATCGGCAGCGACAAACTGATCAAACTGATACTTCTGTCGCCGGGCGTCATCATCGGCAGCTGGAGGGTGAGTCTGTGATGGAAAAACCAAATGATGCTCGAATGTTTTTGTAGAAGTTCTGAATCAAACTGTTTTGTGCGTGTGCGTGTGTGTGTGTGTGTGTGTGTGTGTGTGTAGGGTGCGGACACTGTGGCCTTCATCATGGTCAGTCTTCACTTCCACAAGCTGGTGGAGAAGAGTCTGTTGGGATCTCCAGCCTGGTGGGTTCATGTCTCTTTAACTTAATATTCAAGTTACTGAGATCATTGATCATCAACAGTCGACCATCATATATATATATATAAACACAAGAGTAGGCTGATGTAAATGTCATCAAGTTGTTTTCATCCACCTCATAGCATTGTAATTTTAATTAGTTGTGGAAACATCTGTTGAAGATCTCAGGCTCTTGTTTGTCACTTCCTGCAGCCTGTACTCTGAACCCGTGGAGAACTCACACCCTGCGTTTGACTCACAAGGCTACAGCGTCCACTTTGTCCTGCACAACACCGGCACTGAGATCACGTCGGACCACTTCAGTCACGTCTGCTGTCGCACAGGTAATCCGATAAAACGCTCGTCTGGATGGAGGATTTCAATTTGTGTCTCTGAAAATGAAACTGGTGACGAACTGTCGTTGTGATCGTGGTTGATTTGCTGCGAGCAGTTCGGCTGGAGCGTGAACTTCTGCAGTTGAAGCTCATCGACAGCACCGTCTTGCACCAGCACAAACTGCTGTCTGGAAACATCAAGCTGCCGTGGAAGAGCGAGGAGCTGGAGGGAGCAGTGGAGGTGCGTTTCTGGTGTTACATGGTGCTCAGACTCATGGTGGTGGTGCCCACATCACTAGTGATCAAAACGCTGCAGTTATAAAGTGAAAGCATCGAAGAGTGTTCTGCAGTTTTCTGAACTCAGTCCGACTCGTCAGGTCCCGGTTGTTTCTTTCCTGACGTTTGTTTCTCGTAGAACTGCTGCATCATGACGCTGACGGTGCTGGACAGGTTCCTGAAACCAGTCTGGTGTGTCAGCACGCCGATCTTCATCAGGATGGCGAAGAGGCCTCTGTCCATCACGTACTGCGGCGAGCACTTCCTGATGGACTACAACGGCCCCGGCGGTAAGGTGAAGATGAAGCTGGTGTGGATGAAGGAGCAGAAGCAGTTTTTCCTCATCAGCCTCATCATCTACATTTAATTTCCCAGAGGCAGCTTGTGTTGATTCTTCTCTCGAGCAGAAACTTTGAGTTTATCTAGTTTTTGTTGATGGTTTCAATGGAATCAGTGAAGAAGAGAAGATATTTAAAGCTCCAGATGTTTCAGCTTCATTTCTTTAAAAATGAGTTCAAAGAGTTTGGACCTCTAGAAAAATAAAAGCAGATTTCATTGTAAAGAAATTGTTTCTTATAATCTGTGTTTTGTTCTTCGCACATTTTCACTTTGAATAAAGAAACAAAAACAGAATTCTCTCGTCCTGAAAATTCAAAACCCAAAGTGGGACATTTCAAATTTATTAAGTGATTAAAATCTAAACAATTTTTTAAGTTTAGTTTCTACTGAGCAGATTAAGAAGACTTTTAAAAAAACTTTAGAATTTGAAGTTGTTTGTTTTTATGCAGCTTTAACTCAGTGATTTACCTTCTGTTCATTCATCGTGCAGGTTAGACACCAGGGGGCGTTAAAGACACTTTCACTTCTGGGAGGTGACATGAGAAGGAATGTTTGTGAGTCAATAACTAAGGGAGGTGGCCGTTGTAGTTTTCACTAGCTGCCACTAGATGGTGATGAGGAGTCACATTTCACTGACGACCTAGTTAAAGTTTCAACAGGTCCTCAGTTTTTAATTACTCAATTAAAACTCAGAGTTCATCATGGTTTAAAGTTTCCTGCTGAACATTGCAGATAAACTCTGGTTGTTAATAACTTCTCTGTGTTTTGAACTGATCACAGTTCAGCTTCACTCTTCAACTGTCTGGAGCTCATGGACTTGTCTCTGCTTCATTCGAGGTGTCGGAGACGGACAGGAGGATGAGTTGTAGGACAGGAAAAAGCCCCAGAGAGATCAGAGCAGGTGAAAGAGAGAGAGAGGCAGGTGGCAGAAAGAAGGAGGGAAGAAAAGAAGGGGGAAGAACCATGAGTGAGAGGAGGAAACTGGTGGAACAGGCCGGTCTGTTTACTCGTCTGAGGGAGTGTCTCTGTGTTTCGTCCTGAACGAGAAGCTGCGCAAGAGAGACGAACAAGTGAAGAGACAGAAAAATCATGGCTGTGAATAAGTGCGTCAAATATCTGCTCTTCTTCTTCAACCTTCTCTTCTGGGTGAGTCTGGAAAACAAAACACTGTTTTATTTTCTCATCCTGTTGAACTTCTGAACACTTTGACTTTACATGTGAAGAAGTGGATGAATCTTAATGTTCCTCAGAAACGATCGTACGTGGACCTGACGTTCATTCAGACTAATATTCTGTCCAGTGGCTTTGAGTGAATCAGTGGCAGATTGATCTGATTCTCCTTCATTAATCATTCAGATCGCTGAGACATGTTTGGTTCTGATGCAGAATGAACTGGTGATGGGTGTGTCCACTGGTCTGGAGGCATTTAATTACAAAAATGTAGAATTTTTAAAAACTAATTTTCATCATGTGGTCTGTTGATTGTTGTGTTTCTGTCTTTTGAATTGAATGTCTGTGTCTGTTCTGACCTCTGTCTGTCCCTCTCATTTGATTTCTGTGGTATCAGCAGCGTAGAACAGGTTGTGTCGCTCTTTATCTCTCGGCCGCTCCCTCCACAAACAAACAGCGGCTGGGTTTCAGGGCGTGGCTCGCCGCCTGCCTCCCACCCTCACGTCTGTCATCTGCCGCCTTGTGCAGCTCCTGCACTCACATTCACATCTGAAAGGGCAGTGAAGGTGGAACGAGAGCGTTATTAGTTTAGTTCCACATGACCATCCATTAACTGTCTGCAGAACAAGGTGAAGTGATTCACGTCCCTCTGCTTCACATGACTGAGCGCTGCTCTGTGAACCACGGGTTCAAGTTAATCTGTAGCTCTACTGACGTTCAATTATTACTCAACACCTGATGATATTGTAGATTATTATTGTAGTTATGACAGAAGGAAAGACAGATTGACTTGAACACGGAGGATGTTCTCAGAATTGGATCTGGAATTTCCCCTTGGGTTTTGCTCTCGCACGTGAACGAGGCAGCAGGAGATTCTTCGATCAGACACGTTCAAAGCAACACAGAAATCTCTGGACTCTTTACGTCTTCGTGTTCTTCGTCTTTCTCTGCTTTTTCCTGAGATCGTCTGTCGCACGTTAGAAACCTTCCGCTGCCGTGTTCTCACGTCGGCTCCTCCGGTCGGCCGTTAACATCCGGAGGCCGTCACTCAGACATTTGCGTTCACACATAGAGCCGCTTGGATCTCTGGAGTTCAGTGCAGGTCTGAGAGCTGCTCTATGCATCACTCAGCGACATGTGAGACCTGGTCAAGACTAACAAACGCCACAAAGTCAGAAACAACAATGGTGGCTGTAAACCTGTTGACAGGGGAATCGTGTTTCATTTGAAGTGGACGTGTTTCTGTCTGAATTTGGCCTTAAAACCTTAAAGACGTGGAAATCTTTCACAGACACTCTGTGTTTTACGGTTCTGCTGAGACTGGGTTCTTCAGATTATCTATATTCACATTATATAATATTACAGGATGTTAACTCACTCAGCCGTGGTCGTGTCCTGCCCTCAGTTCTAATTAAGTTCTGCTCTGCTTGATCACATTAGGATTTTATAGATACGAACACAGATGGAGGCTGAGGCTGAACTTGGGTTTAACTCCAGGTTCCTGTTTCTCTGTCCCGTGTTTGAGCGTCAGTCCTGAGGTTATTTCAGTCCTTCTCACGTGTTCCCAGAAACAATGTTAAATCGATGTAAACTAGATTTGAACCACTCAGAGGACACAATGATGATGATGGCGAGGGCGGGGCAGCGTCGTTATTTACTTTAAAACCTCTTTTACTGTTGTTTTTCAAACTCGTGGCTCCGCTGCAGCTTTTAGTTGTTGAGTGACGCCTCCTATCTTCTGACGGTCAGATGTGACCACTCAGATACAAAAGACAAGAGGTTTGTCGAACTTCTGAGCGAAAGGCTGTGATGCTGAACCATCCTACGTCACTGAGGTTTCTGTGGTGGAACACTTCAGCTGCTGCAAACATGTTCATCAGACGCCGGAGGAATCGTGGTGTGTGAGGGGAAGAGAAACAAACAGGGTCTGCGGCTCTGAGCATTATCGCCTGTTAGCCTCACGTCCGCCATGAATAATAGATGCTTATTTTTTGTTTTGGCATCTGATGTGCAACAGTAATGACAAACATGTAGTTTTAATATCAGCGGAGGAACATCTGGTCGTGTTGTGGTAGATTTTATTTTCATGAACAAATTCAAACATTTAATTTCATTTAATTCCTTTAATAAATATATAAAAAATGTAAAAGATAAAGTCTTTGCTAGTTTGAGATCGTCCGGAGCTGAGGTCAGGTTCATCGAGGATATCTGACGAACAAAAACACTGATCTGAAGTCAGTGGTTCAGTATTTCAGTGATATTTTTCTTCCATGATTGAATGAACATGCGTGATTTAGAGATAGATCGACCAATGAGAGCGCACCCTGCACACGGACTCTGTTGTTGTTTCTAAATTCACTCCTGGACAAACCACAGGCTCATGACGGGACGCACCTCCGTGTTATTAATCGTGTCACTGCTGGTCTTTGTCATGTGGTTAATTGTGAAATGTCGACGTCTCATCCGCTGCTGCTTTTGAAACAAATTCACCGCAACAGTTCACACATTGACTCACAAACGCTGAGTCACTGCGGAGGAATGAAACGCCCCCGACAATATAAAGAACTTGTTTCAGATTTATTATGTGTTGAGCCAACTCTTCACTTTAGATCCATCTACTGGAGTAAACTTTACTTTTTATTATAAAACAATTTTACTCATGTCATCTTTTAAAAGATACACAGCTCAGATTCAGAGTGAAGACAAACTAGAAAACAAATCATGTTTAATCCCCATAATCTGAAATAGTGTGTAATCCAATTAATTAAATTTAAATCCCAGTTCCTCTCCATGAGTGATGATTAATCCTGGGAATTAAAATAGATTTCTCTGTGATGTTGCTCTTCTGGAGTTCTTATTGTTTGTGATTCTGGTCCGTCCTGAAGTCGAGTCCAGACCTGCTGACTTCTGACTTCACTATGTGGCTCTGCAGGTTTTCTGTGTGTTCGTGTTTCCGAGCTGTGACGCACACACAGGTTTAACCGCAGATTAAACTCTGTGATAACAAACACACACAACTCCTGACAGAGACTCACAAAGTTTCTTCACCACACACAGGGAATAAAGATGTCGTCCGGCTGCAGTGCAGATCATAAACCTCCTCCATGTTAGCAGATGGGACCAAACTAAATCGAAGTGGAGCTTAAATAGTTATTTGATGATATAAAAACGGGCGGAGACGTCATGATTGACAGCTGAGACCAATGGCAGCGCTCATATCTGAGATATTTTAATTGATTCTTGATCTGTAGGAGAAAGTGGTGACGTGTCGTCCATCTTTATTTTGCGTAAAGATAAAAGTAAAGTCATCGACTTTATTTGCAACATGATCAAAGTCAATTGTGGCTTCAAATGTTTTTATTGTTAAGAATCTACGTCCACATCTGAATTTAACGGATTCATATTCCATCTCTCCTGCAGACGAATGAGATCCGAGACTCTGATCCTCTCAGCCTCAGTTAGTGTTTGGTGTTGGTTTGGTTCTGGAGCAGTTTAGTAAAACTCGCTGGTGATCGGACTGTTTCCCTCAGGTGATGTTTCCACCTGCAGACGGACGACGTCTCTGTTTGTTGTTCAAACAATCTGAACTTCAGTTGGTTCCTGAAATGTCCATCAGGAGTGTGCGAGCGTGACACACGACACCAACTCCAAACTTTTGAATGTGCACAAAGAAAACTGGGCGTACACAGAGGGTGTGGTGACTTCACTTGATCCATTGTGAGCACAGAGCTCGTGGCCTTAAAAGACATTTGTCACATTCAGTCTTCGTGCAGAACTTCAGAGAATCCGACTTTTTAAATTCAACGTAAACACAACGTTTCCGTCAGTGTTTCCTTTTTCCAGGAAATGTTTCATCTACAACTGAAACACGAATGAAACTGATGATTGTTGTATTTTCATTATCAAATAATTTTCTCTTGAATCATTTGGTCTCTAAAATCAAAACGGTTGAACAACATCTCTCGAATATTTAAAGTTATTACGAACAAACTACGAAAACGTCTTCATTTGTTTGTAAATAACGTTCATGTGAAGAGAATGTCCGGACCAGAGCTCCGATAAAAACCTGTGTGAATCACAAACATCAGGTTTTTCTCGACGACCCCTCACATTCGTTTCCACGACACTTCAAACTCGGAGACGCACAACAAACACACCTCGTGTGTTGTGTCAACATTTCCCGCTCACACACGGGTTAACACTACAACGTTACGCAGGACGCATGTTACACACAGAATCAAGTTGGTTTTCCAGTTTCAGCTGTTTTCTCCACCAGATGTCGCCAAAAACATGTTGCACAAAATAAATCTCTCTCTCGCTCCCTCTCTCTCTCTCTCTCTCTCTCTCTCTCTCTCTCTCTCGCTCTCCAGCTGAGTGGTTGCATCATTCTGGGCGTGTCCATCTACCTGAAAGTCAATAAGGATGGAAACCAGGTGAGACTCTGAATTGAAGAATTGATTAATCACCATGGCAGCTGAATGTCCCTCTAACGCCCCACTCTCTCTCTCTCTCTCTCTCTCTCTCTCTCTCTCTCTCTCTCTCTCTCTCTCGTCCAGCTCACTGACGAGGCTCTTCCTGGCATCGACCTGATGATCGCCATCGGCGTCATCATCATGTTGCTCGGGTTCCTGGGCTGCTGCGGAGCCATCAAAGAGAACCGCTGCATGCTGCTGCTGGTGAGAGGCGTCACATGTTCACACCTTCTCTCACCTTCTCTCGTTCTCTCACCTTCTCTCACCTTCTCTCGTTCTCTCATCTTCTCTCGTTCTCTCATCTTCTCTCTCGTTCTCTCGTCTTCTCTCGTTCTCTCACCTTCTCTCACCTTCTCTCATCTTCTCTCGTTCTCTCACCTTCTCTCGTTCTCTCACCTTCTCTCGTTCTCTCATCCTCTCTCGTTCTCTCACCTTCTCTTTTTTGGGGGGTTAAAACATTTTACTTAAGGTTGAACCATATAAAAAAAAAAAAAAATATGTGAATGTTTTTATCAGTTCTGTTAAAAAAAAGTGTTAAGCTATTTTGATTAGAATACTTACCTCTTCCTCTTTGTCTCTAAGTTCTTCATCTTCCTCCTCCTCATCTTCATCCTCCTGCTGGCAGCAGGAATCCTGGGAGCTGTGGGCGAGTCGAAGGTAAAACAGGAAGTGAATCTGTCCTGAAGACGTCGTTAATTTCCTCTGTTTGTTGAGAAAATCAAAGTGTGTGCGTGTGTGTGTGTGTGTGTGTGTGTGTGTGTGTGTGTGTAAAGGTGAAGGACTGGGTGAAGGAGCGTCTGGATAAATTCACTCCGCTCTCGAAACAACCAGCGGATGTGAGGGAAGACGTGGAGAAAATGCAGCGGGAGGTAAATTAACCATTTTTCATAATTATTTCATTGATGACTCATCAAATTTTTCTTGTAATTTGACCACAAAGTTCACGAACACAAACTTCTCCGGGACATTTGTCAGTTATGAGTTTATTATAATAATAACATTAAACTTCAGAAATATGAAACCAGTCAGGCTGTAGTTACCACATGGATCCACCAGAGGGCAACACGCACCAGTCAGGACGCACACTGTCGGTGACGCTGACCTTCGTCTCAGTCTGACGACTCGTCGTTTTCTTCCAGCTGAAATGTTGCGGTCTTGTGAACGGACAGTCCGACTGGGATACGGTTCCAGACTCGTGTCGCTGCAACAGCACCGACCCAGAATGCAAGTCGGCCGGCATCTACAGCGAGGTGAGTTGATGATGATGATGATGATGATGATGATGATACTGATGATGATGATACTGATGATGATACTGATGATGATGATGATGATACTGATGATGATGATGATGATGATGATGATGATGATACTGATGATGATGATGATGATGATGATGATGATGTCGTCTCACCTGCAGCCTTGTGCCGATAAAATCATCAGTCTGATGGAGAAACACATGGAGGTCGTCCTGGGAATCGCTTTCGCCATCGCCGTCTTGCTGGTCAGTGCACACTCTCACACACACTCACACACACTCTCACACACACACACACACACACACACACACACACACACACACACACACACACACACACACACACACACACACACTCACACACACTGTGTAGCAGGTCAGTTCAGTAATTAATGAATAAAACGTACGTAAACAATCATCAGGTCCATGAACAGTGTGACCTGCATCCATCTACACACTTTTATACAACGATCACAAACAAACAAACAAACAAAGGCCACACTACACCTGACAGATCACACACCACCTACTGGTCAAACAAGGGAACACATCTTTGAAGAACGTGTTTCTCAAACTTTAAAGTTCGTCCTCACTGCGTCTCTCATGTGGTCACATGATCATGATGACGATCGTCACACAGAATAAACATTTGCTTCACTTTCCGAACCCGAAGTCTTCGTCCGTTTTTGAAACATTTCCACAGGTTAGTGTTTTCTACAGCAACAGGAAGTGTGATGACAGGATGTAGAATGTCTCACGGGTTCTGGTCTCCGCAGATTTTCGGCATGGCCTTCTCCATGATTCTCTACTGTCAGATCGGCCGGAAGGAGAGCGGCGCCACCACGACCAACGCCTGAGCCCCGCCCTCGCTGCCTCACAACAGCCAATCAGCTGTGCCCTAATGACCCATGCAACATCTACCTAACCTCAGTGCTTCTGTGATTTCACCTGCAGTTTTATTGTGAAGGAACACTTTGACATTTTAGCTAAATCTTCCTCATCCACGTGGACGGTTGAGAAATATTGATTATGAAATAAATAAATGATTAAAATGTTTCCCGGAGACGAAACAAGTAACTAAGTAAGAATTGATCCTGAATCAGACAGAACACTAATCATGTCAAAATGAAAACTGAAACAATCACACGAGGCCTCGAAGAACAAAATCCAGGAAAATGTTAAAATCCTCATGTTGTATGTAAGTATGGAAGCCCATTACTGCCAAAAGCAATTGAAAACAACATTTAATACAATATAAAATACAGTTTCTCAAGTGTATGTGTTTTCCACATTATTACATTTTTTTATACATATCCTCAAATTGATATGTATGTTGTGATCGGCTAAAATGTTGTATTAATTTTGGACATTATTGAAATCACTTCAGTTTGTGGTTATATATAGTTTGTGTGGGAATGAGAATCATAGTAAAATGCACTGTTTCTGTTCAATCTGTCCGCAAAAAAAAAAAGATATCACCAGAAAATAAGGCAAAAGTTACTGATTGTATCATAAAGACTTTTATTTATGCAGTGTGTCCCTATGGTGTATTAACATAGTTGCATTTGTTTGTATTATGATTAAAGAAAGTCAAATCTTTTCTGATACCTGAGTCATTTTTGCGACGTCATATTTTTGGATTTGTAGATTTTGCGTGCAGTAATGGGCTTCCGTGAATACACGGCTCTAGCTAACGGAGGATTTTTTTCTCTGGAGGTTTTAAGTCGTGTTCTCCTGCTGTAAAATAATAACTTCAAAAACAATGTTAATCATTATAAAACAAAAGAACCTTGAATTCACATCTATCATCTCGTTCTAGAATATTACATATCCTCAGTGTTTTTGTTATAGAAGTTAAGAAGTGGTTAAATGTTGTGAAGCTAAACTTTTGTTTGCACTGTAAATCGTGACGTCATAAAGAATAAAAACAAAACAAATGAAACACACGAATTAATCCTCTGATGTTTTGTACGGACCGCCTCCGCTCCTGCGAGGACCTCAGACAGACCCCAGACCACACGTTGACTGTCGTTGACCTGCACGCAGTGATGAAACATAAGAGGATGTTGTTTGTGATCTTGTCATAACGTGATCCTGCTGTGGATAATGATGTCATCACGTGTTCCTGCTGTGGATAATGATGTCATCACGTGTTCCTGCTGTGGATAATGATGTCATAACGTGTTCCTGGTGTGGATAATGATGTCATCACATGTTCCTGCTGTGGATAATGATGTCATCACGTGATCCTGCTGTGGATCATGATGTCATCACGTGATCCTGCTGTGGATAATGATGTCATCACGTGTTCCTGCTGTGGATAATGATGTCATCACGTGTTCCTGCTGTGGATAATGATGTCATCACGTGTTCCTGCTGTGGATAATGATGTCATAACGTGTTCCTGGTGTGGATAATGATGTCATCACATGTTCCTGCTGTGGATAATGATGTCATCACGTGATCCTGCTGTGGATAATGATGTCATCACGTGATCCTGGTGTGGATAATGATGTCATAATGGTTCCTGCTGTGGATAATGATGTCATAACGTGTTCCTGCTGTGGATAATGATGTCATCACGTGTTCCTGCTGTGGATAATGATGTCATCACTGTCCCAGATGTTTAAAGAGAATAAATGATGAAGTGAAGTTTTGTCTGATTCTTTTTGTCACAGGTGAAACAGACGAATCCAAACTGCTCGTTGATCACAGGGAATAAAAAAATCTACAGTTTGTTTTCTCGCGTCGTCGTTTTCATCTCGACTCAAAATGTTCGCGTCTCCTCGTGTTTTACTTTGGGACTGAGTCTGAAAATAGGAGAAAACATTGAAGCTGAAATATCTCGGGTTCGAGACGCGTCCTCGTCACTCAGAAGTGATGTTGAGGGTGGGCGGGACCAATCGTGAGTCTCAGCCGTCAATCATGACGTATCACTCGGTTTTTTTTAATGTATCAACAAATGCATTAAAATTGAACTGATCGGAAACACGAACGTTTGAACAAACGTCAGTTTGAAAAGAACGAACTAACCTGACAGAAACCATCTTTCTGTTTTTATTTTGCTCTGAATGCACACAGCGCCCTCTGGAGGCTGAAATGTTGATCACACGCTCACAGAACAAGATTTACACCAGGGACCAACGATGACGGACGAGAATGTTCCACTTCATCCGTCACATGTTTGTGCAGCTCGAGTTTTATCGTCACTTTGTGTGTGTGTGTTTTTCCATGATCCGCTGTGTCAACCCACACACACACTCACACACACACTCACACACACACACACACACACACACACACACACACAGACACACACACACCCCTCTTCAGTTATTTTTAGACTAAACTAAACGGCTCTGTTTAACCACTCGACTGAATTCCCTCTGAGTTTTATTCTTCACTGAGTTGAAGAGAAACTGAATCTGTTGTTATTACAATGTTTTATTCTGCCACACGATACAGAAGGTGTTGATACTAGACATCCCATAATAAACAGAAATCACCCATGATGCATTGCAAGAGATAACGACGAAGGCAGACCAGAAGTTCGTCATCACGTTAACGACATGTTGAAAACGTTCTGTCAGACTTCAGCTCAGGACGATTACAGAAATCCTCCGAAGTGCAGAAGGTCGCAGTTCGTGCTCTTCTTCTTCGTGTTCCTCTTCGTACTCTTCTTCTTCTTGCTCGTCTTCTTCGTGCTCTTCTTCATGCTCTTCGTGCTCTTCGTGCTCTTCTTCTTCGTGCTCTTCGTGCTCTTCTTCGTGCTCTTCGTGCTCTTCGTGCTTTTCTTCGTGCTCTTCTTGCTCTTCTTCATGCTCTTCGTGCTCTTCTTGCTCTTCTTTGTGCTCTTCTTCTTCGTGCTCTTCTTGCCCTTCTTCTTCGTGCTCTTCTTGCTCTTCTTCGTGCTCTTCGTGCTCTTCGTGCTCGTCCTCAGAAGGAAACAGTTGGTTTGTGAGGAGATGAGGAGATGAAACAGGAGATGAAACAGGAAGTCATTAGAAGCCATCAGTTATATCACTTATAAATAAAGATGTTCTGATATTTGAAGATAGTTTTTCTGTCTCTTGTTCTTTTGCTCTCATCAGTCGTTCTCTCTTCACTTCCTGTTGTTCATTCATTCTTATTTCTCTCTTCCTCTTCTTAATTAGATCTAATGATACCTGGAATAACCTCTCATCTCCTCCTCTCCTCTCTCCTTCTCTCGTCTCCTCTCTCTCTCTCTCTCCTCCTCTCGTCTCCTCTCTCCTCATCTTCCACTCTTCCAAACTTGGTCATGTTCTTCGTTCAGCAGCCAAACACTCTTGAGGTTTAAACATCCATCACACACACACACACACACACACACACTCACACACACACACACACTCACACACACACACACACACACACACACACACACACACACACACACCTCACACAGCTCTGCTTCTCCTCCAGCTCTCGTCTCTCAGGCTCAGTCATGGCTCGCTGCAGAAGTTACTTACGAGGACTCGCCATCTGTGTCACTGTGTTGCTAATGGTAAGCTAACCTTTAAATGCTACGTTCTGTAGCCGCTCGCTGCTAACTTCATGAACGTTGATAATAATAATAAGAGACTTTGTTTGACTTTTTGGAAACAGCATGTTTGTGTTTGAGATTCTTCACGTGTCACATGTCCACACATGTTTTTATGACACGGTGATGGAACTAAATAAAACTGAGGATGTTTAATAAACTTTAAATTGATAAACAAAATAAAAACCATCATTTTCATTGAACATTATTTCTGTTTATTGTTGAATATGATTTCTCTTTTTTTGGACTCCTCGTAGTAACTGACTGTAACTTCTTATGAATGAATAGATAAGAAACAAAAAATAAAGTTTATGATAAATTAATATGATTGAACCCATTAAATTGTTGTTTTTTGATGAATATTTTTACCTTTGTTTCTCATTTCATATTTGCAGTAAAACATTAAAACCAAATGAAATGGGGAAAACATACTTCTCTCGTTCAGCCTGAGTTGACAGTGGAAGTGTAGAGGCCATGTTTGTGTTTCTCACTGAAAACTTTCCACCGTGTGTATTTGTGTTTTACTGGCTCCTGTTTCCCTGTTTCCTGTTTGGCTGCTGAGTTTTCATTGTTTACACGACATCAGCTGATTACAGTTAATTACTGTGCATGTTTCAGATTAACTCGACTGAAGCTTCAGACTTTAGCTTCTTCTTCTTCTTCTTCTTTGTTGTTCGGAGGTAAAGACTGTTTAATTCACTTCTGCAGTTTAATGCAGGAGTTTATTCTGACGTTTGTTTCTCTCCTTTTTCTCTGCAGGCGTCTGGCGTCGTGATGATCGGCGTCGGATTCTCCTCCATCGACGGCAACATACCTGTTGCCGTGGTAACTGCTTCCTTTTGGTCTATTTCTAAATGAACGAGTGAATGATGAAAAGAGAATGAAACACAAACTTTAGATAATAATTCAACACATGTCCATCTTAAACATGTAAACCTCTCTCTCTCCCTCTCTCTCTCACTCTTTCTCACCCCCCCCCCCCCCCCCCCCTCTCTCTCTCTCTCTCTCTCTCTCTCCTAGTTGTTCAACCAGTTGTCCAGTAGTGATGGTTTACTCGTCCTCCAGGTGTTTGGTCCCATCACTGTGCTTTTGTCTGTTGTGGGCGTCTGTGCTGCGTCTTTAGACCTGAAACCTCTGCTGCTGGTGGTGAGACACACACACACACACACACACACACACACACACACACACACACACACACACACAGACGCACTAACCTGCGATTTTCTCCCACAGTTCTCTGCTCTGATTTTCGTGGAGTTCGTGGCTCTGATCGTCGTGGCCGCTCCGCTGGTCCAGGTTCAGGCTCAGGTGATCAGGTGTTACTGTGAAATCCACTATCATCTGCTGCTGGTGCCCCCTAGTGGCTGCAGTGGTCATCACAGTCTAGGACCCATTCTAAAACAAACAACAATTCATACCATTAAGATAAAACACACTGATAAAACGTTTATATTCTCTCTTTCACCTGAATGTGACACTGATGTGTCTGTCCCATGAGACAGTGACACTGTGCTTGTGTCCTGCAGATGGACAGCGCTGTGGACGAGGTGTTTCAGAACGTGACTCCTCTGCACAGAGCGGAACGTTACATCCAGAGTCAGCTGAACAAACTGCAGACTTCAGTTGAGTCCTCTCTTATGATTCATCCCTTAAATCACACTATCATGGCTGAAACTCTCATTTCAAACTCTTCATGATGTTCGTGTCTCAGGACTCGTGTTGTGGTTTGAGGAGTTTTGAAGACTGGGAAAATCAACTTCCTGTTTCCTGTTTCTGCTCGCCGGCTCCTCCCTCCTCCGACCTGCAGCTGAGGTCAGACGGATCAACACAATGAGCTCTTAACGTTGGAGCCTCTGGTCCTGAAGTGTTGTTCCTCTTCTCTCCACCGCAGCTCTCGGCCTGGTAACTGGAGCTCAGACCGGCGCTGTGTGATGGCCAACCCCCCCACCCCACAGCCCACTGATGAATTATGGGTTCACTCTGAGGTGACTCCACCGCCCTACTTCCCTTGTTTGTTCATATTCAACTGACATGGAATGATTTCACTTCACAATCACTCCCGTGGGGGGGATGCTCCCTTCGTGACCTTTGTTTGACCTGTGACCTCTGTGTGCGGCAGCCCTGCGGCCCCGTCCTGAAGAGCTACTTGAGTTTCCCCATAAAACTCAGGATCGGAATCATTTCAGCGTTCGCCACCATCACGGTAAAATAAAGACACGAAAGTAAAGTCCGGTTATTTGAATCGGAGGTTTGTGACGTAGTGAAAACACGGTGACTAACTGTGCTTTTATTAAACGTGTGTTTTTATAAGCTGATGCAGGTTCTGAAGTTTCTTGTGGAATCTTAACTGCAGATGGCGGCCATCGCTCTGTGTCTGGCTTTGGGTCTGGAGGAATACTGGAAGACGCCTCCCGTAGAAACCACCGTCGACGACTACAACCGAGTAAAATACCAACCAAAACCCTCCCACACCTGACCCCTCCCCCCTCCACAGAGTCCTGCAGACGCTGCCGACATGGAACTCCAAGAACAACCTCCTCCCTCCGAGCTTCATCATCATCGTTCAGTCAGACAGGAACAACATGGGGCCTCTTCAGGGGGGAGGAGAGGCTGATGACATTTCTCCAGAAGATTTGGCGGAAGTCTGCAATTTAAAATAATTAGTAATTGGCTCGATTTCCCTTTAGCTCCAGAGACGTCAGGTTGTTTCAACAATAATTTAAAACAGGGAAGGATCCAGAAACCAAGGAGATTCAGGACAGCTCCTATCTCAGATGTTTGTCGTGATTCTGAAGTGATTTGTGGAGAATAATCTCCGACAGCAGCTGAACTGAGACGAGATCTTTCCTCCTAAACTTAACATCAGGACTTCAGGGACGAGAGCCTTCGTCTAAAAAAATTGTTACGTCTGTTAGTTGAGATAAAACGTTTGATAAATACTTTATAGATAAAGCTCTCTCCTGTTTAGTAATGTGCGTGTGTGTGTGTGTGTGTGTGTGTGTGTGTGGGTGTGGTCTGGAGTTGAAGTTTCCTCCTGCGGCCACAGTGAGGCAGTATTGTGTATTGTGCACAGCCTCAAGCGTTTTTCACCACATTTCACTTAGTGAGCACTTTATTAGGAACACCACACCGACACGGCTTTGATCTGGAAACTTTCCTTTGAAATCCTGCGTGGACGCGATCCGTTGAGATTCCGGGTCGTCACTGAACTGCTGTAGGCAACAACACAATGTAACTGTGATGGCACTGTGGGTTTTTTCACTGATCTATAATCAACTTGTGGTTTGAAAAATCAAAAGTTAAAGTATTTGTTGTGTCGAATAAACATTAAAACCTTAAAAGAACAAAAATCCTGTGACAGTTTAATAGTTTGGTCCGCTCGTCTCATAATGAGCTCCTCCAGAGATTCACAAGTTAAATCTGATTAAAACCATTTTACTTTTCTCCGATCTTTACTTAGATTTTATGGCATGCCGTTCAGGAAATGAAACCATTGAATATATAAAATGAAACTTGACTGACTTCAGACTTCACTGGCGAATGTGTGTACGGCCCAAAATCCCCCCCGATAGCCCCGCCCAATACCGTTCAACTGACAAGGAAGTTCGCTCCCTTTTGATCCTGGCAGAGCTCCTACATCAGGCAGCTGTTTATCAGGCCGACCTCAGCGTGTCTTCAACCTCACAGGAGAGCCCGACAACACCCCGTGTACAATCTCCACCCGTACACAAGGAAGGTTCCAAGACACCGTGTGGTCAGCTTGACATAGTTTTCAGGTGATTTAACGAAGGTGAAACACAGTGAAGGGCCGTGCGTAGTGGCACTGAGCTCTGACGCGGGACTTCTCCGCCACTGGCGAAGCTGCTGCGGCTACAGGGACACGCAGACAAATGTATATATTCAAAGTTTCATTCCATATATTCAACGTTTCGGCATAATCTCATTATGCATTCGTCTGCGTGTCCCTGTAGCCGCAGCAGCTTCGCCAGTGTGTTACTGATGTCCTCATAGTTTAATATTGCTGCAGCGAGATTGTGAGCGGACTAACTCATTGTCACTCACTTTTAGCTATAGCATCCACGTTACACAAGATGGTCGCAGGCACTGCGGTGAAGTCTGACGTCAGTCAAGTGTCATTCCATATATTCAGACTTCATTCAATATATTCAAAGGTTTCATTTCCTGAACGGCATGCCATAAGATTTATATATATATATATATATATACTTAGATTTATAATATGTAATATATGTATAATATATGTGTGGTATATACATAATATACATTAATAATGTGTAATAAATATGTGTGCAATATATGTAATATACATCTATGCATACATATACCATGGGAACTGTAATACTTAGGCCCAAAACAAACTAAATGTAGAATAAAAACTGAAATAAACCAGTAGCAGCGTTAAAACATCTGGAACCAACGATATAATTATTCATAAATACAAAACTGTTTAATTCAAATTTTTGGTTTCAAAAGAACAGATTTCCAGATGAACAGGACGCAGCTGCCGGAAGATTTATTAAATCTGCCGAACTCATCAGAAAGAATATGAGGAACAGGAAGTGGTGATCCAGGCCCCTCCTGGGCTTCAGTTGTTTAATGAGTGTATCTACAGGTCATATGATTTAGACTAATATGACACCTCCATTCTCACAGTATCACAACTTTATTCTCACAGTATCACAACTTTATTCTCACAGTATCACAACTTTATTCTCACAGTATTACTATATTCTTGTGATATTACAACTTAATTCTAGAAGTATTTAACCTTATTCTTGTAGTATCACGTCTTTCTTATTGTAAAGCTTTGATCGTGTGTTTCCAGTTTCTTGCATCTTTATAAAGTGTGTGAACAACACACTCACACGCACACACACACACACACACACACACACACACACACACACACACACACACTCACACACACACTCACACGCCCACACACAGGCGGTTACTTGCTCTTCTCGTTTGGGGGAGTTTGTTTACAATTCTGGGAAAACGAAAGTGAAAAACCTCACAACGTCTTCATGAGCTGAAAACTGAAGGAACCTCGTTTCTTTAGCAGCGTTGAAAAACTCACATACAGACAATATGAGGAAAAATGTAAAAAATATATTTTAAGCTGCTTTATCTTCCAGAATGTTTAGAATCAACGAGCAGCTCAGATTTACGTTATCTGAGCTGTCAATCATGACATTTTTATTTTATAAATGAACGAATTACAACCAAACTGATCAGAGGTGACTTTTGACTTTCTAGTTTGGTCCATGTCCCATCTGCTAACATGGAGTAGGTGACCTTTACTGCAGCCAGACACCAGGGGGCGAACAAGATGTTTTCGACTTCACTGAGCTGTCTCGGCGTCCATGTCCATCGACAGTGTGACGTTGTGACTGAAATGCGATCTGTGTTTTTTAGGTTTGAATTTCGTTACGTCCACCAGGGACGTTATGTTTTCACCTTTTACTTCAACATTATGATAAACAATGTTTTTCCAAACTTCCCTTGATTTCTCAGAGAATAATTCATCGAACGTGATGAACTTGGTTCCGACATATTTGAAGAACTGATATCTGTGAAGGTTTGTTTTTATTTTTTGTCGTTCCCTCTTTGCCCCCTCTCACTTCCTGTTGATGTCGTTGTCGGTCTGAGCTTGGACGATGTTGGTGGAGGGAGATTTCATGAAAATAAAGTCTGACTGATTGGAGATGAGGGCGGAGGTCACGACACGATCGTCGGGACGTTAATTGGTTTTATGATATTGACTCCATCGTGTTCTGGTGTATTTAAGCAACACACAGCGAGACCAGGAAATCTGTTGTGCATCATCTTGGTCCCCAGAGGATGAAGCTGTTGAGCTTCGTCACAAAACTACCACAGATTAAGTGATTTACATTCACAACAATATTACGACTCCTGACTCGGTCTGAACGAGACGTCATGAACTGGAGGAGCAGAACTCATCAGAACACAAATACAAATTTAAATGTGTTTTCTTCAGGGGAAAATTCTCCACCTGTTCTCAGAACCGGATTTTCCACGACCTCAGCCAACATGTTTTCACACCTCTGTGGGTTTTTTTGGGGTCGGATGCAGGAAACTGTGCAACTGAAAAAACGACAGAAATCCCCCGTAACTGTCCTTTTGAATTCTGAGCAACATAAAAAACACGTAACTTTGATGCTTAATCCTCCAGCTGCTGGTGTGATCATTATTCTTTTAACGAATTAGAAACACTAAAACACAACCCTCTGACTTTTTAACTGCCACCCCTCCCCCTCTCCGTGTTTCATTCGTAAAGATGGAGTCGTTATCTGAGGCCTCGACATTCTGTCAACACGCCATAGATGTGCAGCCGACCAGACAGGAACTGAGCTGTTTCCTTTTCCTGTTTTTTCACAGAAGCAACAAAACCACAGCTTTTTGTATTTTATTATTTTAAAATTTCTTTTGTGTTGGACGGTTCCCTCGTTTCGGTCTTTTTTATTTTAATCCTTAAAAATACATTTAACTGTTTTTACAAGTCATTCATTTTTCCTGTGGTCTTTTAAAATCTGTATGACTTTTGAACTGTACAAGTTGTTTTTAACGTTTTTCTTTTCTTTTACTGATTTGACGTAAAGTTATAAAAAAGTTCAATTTTGACACTGAAAACAATAAGTAATCTAATTTAATTTAACCATAACTGCTTCAAAATATAAAGAATTGTAGGTGAATTAAAAATGTTAGAAGACGTCATGAGCGTTTTGTTTTTAACATGCCCCCTGCGGTGATAATGGATCAGAGTCACGTGATTTTTAATAGAAATCATTATTATTCTTTTTGCAAATAAACACAAGAGCTCCTCTCATCATTTATTTAGAAATCTAAAGTTAGTTCTTGGAGCTTTTGTCGTTTTCATGTGAATCTCTTCAACCTCTAGGTCTCAAGTCAGAGCAGATCTGTGTGACGCAGCTCTATGTTCCTCCTGCACACACACACACATTCTCTTGGCATTTTTATCTGAGCTTTCCCTGCTGCACATCATCACACACACTCTCACACTCTCACGCTCTCACTTCTTCATATCCTGGGAAACTTTCACCACAAAAGTGAAAATGGGGAAAATTAACGGATGCCTGAAATGTCTCTTCATCTTCTTCAACGTGATGTTTGCTGTGAGTAGAAAAACTTTTCTTTTTTTTTCTTTTTTTCTTGACTTGTTTTTTATTTAAAATCATTTGTTGTTATTTTGAGTTAATTCACATTTATGTGTTTGGAATGAAAGAAACCAAAAGTACTTTCATAATATCTGTTTTTTGCTTTGATCTCAGTTTAATTTCTTCGTTAACATCAGTTTTAATCTGTTTGACACAAAGTTACATGAGTCAGTTTGATTGAAACACAGAAAAAAGTATTTTGCTCCTAAAGCAACACTGGAAATAAAGATTTACAAACTTAGGAGAAAAATGTGATTAAAAAAAAACAACCTTTATATTGAATCAAAAAGGTCTAAATTCCTTTAATTGTATTTGTCGAAGGTAAAATGTTTGATGAAATGAAATGTGAAGTGATAAAATGTGTTGAAGCATCATGTTTCACTCACATTCTTCAATAAGTTCGTCAGCCTTTTTTTTTTCATCAGTAAACATTTGGTTCCAGAGAGAAAAAAACAGCTACGTCTCAGATTTCACCCCCGAGCCTCAACTATACAGACAAACCCAAACGTTCATGAAAGAAGCTGCTGGAACAATAAAGATCCACTTTTATTGTGAGGAATAAATCAATGAATATCTTAATTCATTATCATAATAAAACACTGAAAGTTAAATTTACACTGAATAAAGGTTTTTGTTTTTGTTCCCCTCCCGACCTGATTTCCTGTTCAAGCTTCCTGCCACTGGCTTTTATTTATTTAATCGTTTATCATGTACAGATGCATTGGATTGAAATATTTTCTTTCAGTTCTGTTCTTAGATTTATGTTTTCCTCCGGTGACTGAACGGAGAAACAGAAATTCTACCAAGAGACAACATTTTTACATTTGGTGTAAACAAAAGTTTTAATTTGATCATTTTACAGAAGGATTTTCTCCTTAAAGTAAATAAAAAATACATTTCAAGCAGTTGTCGCCTCGTTAAATGTGTTTTTTCCTTTTTGTCATTTAAATGTTCTAACATTTATACAACAACAACAACAACAACAACAACAACTGGAAACTTTACTAATAAAGTTGTGCAGATTTTGTAGCATTGGAGGCATTGAAGGGTCTCACAGGAGAAGTACATTAAATATATATATATATATTTATATTTGTTTGCAGCTTCTGTTTATTCTTCCACTTTTTGTTTTTGAAGACTCTTTATTAAAGTGGCACCTTTCTGCCTCCGTACCCTGAGCTTTTATTAACGCTAACGAACGTGTCGCCTCCTCAGATCCTCGGATGTTTGCTGATCTACGGGACGGTGAGGCTCACCGCCTACAGCTTCGAGGTAACGCTAACGCTATTTTACATGCTGTGTCAAAATATTAACATTTTAGAAACAACAATAAAATAACACACTTTTTGTTTCAGGTTTGCGATAACTAAACTTAAATCATCTCGTAATCATGGCTCCACCACAGACTGTGAATAAAAATGGACGACGTGACCGCTTTTTGAAAGTGAAGCCAAAGTGTCTTGAATGCCCCCTAGTGGCTAACTGTAGTATAAGTCGTAAACCACACCTCCTCCTTGTTAGAAGACGGGACATGAGCCAAATGAAATAAAATGGAGTACGTGTAAAAATGACCTGTCGATGTGTTGAAGCGCTGACAGAGAACAGAACGAAACCTGTGATCCGATTCTCTCACAAAGTTCCTCCATTATCTTTATCTTTGAGTCACTGTCAAACATGAATTTCCCAACATCCCTGTTACTGGAAGGCTCTTGGCAGCAGGTTTACTGTAATGTGACTCACAGTGTGGGAGGATAACTACAGTCAGATGTGGAGAAAGTGTTTGCACGGGGGGGGGGGGAACAGACTCTCCGTTACGCAACGTTTAAAGACTGTTATGTAACCACAGAACACTCCGAAATCTAATATCCTCTAAGTTTTATTTGAAACAAAAGCAGCTGGTTTGCGTGTGAGCAAGTCGAGGCTGGTCTGGTCGTGTGGAGACTTCGGAGAAAACATACCTGTTTAGAAATGTTGAGAACAAGCTGAGGTGAAGGATCAGGAGGTGAGTAGCTGCCCAGATGTGGCGGGGCCTCTGATTTCTTCATGTAAGACGGACCAGATGTGGCTCAGGGAGGTTTCCACTCTGGGACAGAAAAACAGGATGAGTCTCACAATATTATCAAATCAGAAACAGGAAACTTCATTTATCCCAAAGGATAAAAACTGGGATGGCACCGAGACCCAACGATCATTAAATTCAATCAGGCTGCAACAAATCCCACAAACATCAGTCCCAGATGTTTTCGTCATTCATCAAGATCAATGAATGTTTGTTGAAATGTTGAAAATGCCTGAAAACTTTATGGTAGATGTGAAATAATCCTGCGCCTGTTTGTTTCGGTCCGGTCGTGTCCGAGCAGCTGTCGGCGTTCGGGAGCCCCAGCCTGGGTTGGATGTGGTTGTTTGCCATCGGCGTCCTCGGCATCTCCTCCCTGGGGATCTACGCAGCCTGCGCTGAGAACGCTCTGGCCCTGAAAATAGTACGTACGACATGATGCAGAGGCAGAACCGATAAGAATCCATTTTCTCTGTTCGGCCGCTCCTAATTGTTGTTTCGTTCAGTTCGCAGGTTTCATGGTGGCCGGAATGATCATCATGATGATCTTTGGCATCGTTATGGTTGTCACGAGGAACAAGGTCAAATATCTGTCGAGCTAATGTCTCGATGCTAATTTTGTCTCTGTTCCTTTGTGTTTATTAGTCGCGCTAAACTTCTCTCTTTAGTCTGTTTTCACTCAAAAGTAACATGAAGTTCTTTCCGTAGCATCTTTCTGTTACTAACCTATGCTAACTATTCTTTTTCATTTTACTGAAGTTGTCTCTCCGTGTCTAACTTTCTTAAGTCTCTCTGAATGTGCTAATAAGCTGTTGTTCACGTTGTTAGGCTAACGTCGCTCTCTCGCTCTTTGCAGGTCAGAGATCTATTTGAGAGCGCCTCCGCTGAACTGGTGAAGCCCTTCATGGATGACGATGGAATGAAAGAGATGCTCAATACGCTGCAGCTTTCTGTATGTTCTCTGTGTATTAATGAGATTAGTTAAGATAAGTAGTGAAAACGTGTATAACACGGGTATGTGCTATATATTAATACAAAAGGTATACTTTCACCGTAGTATACTAAATATCAGTACCTGATGTAGTATAATTATGAATGTATAAATTCAAGTAGTAGAATAAAATATAATAATTTATTAAAACTGTATTTAAAAAAAATCTATATATTGAATAGTACATTATGGTAAATGGTTCTTTTATAAGTAAATGGTACAAGTAATGGTGAGTATTGAGTATTCAGTGCAACGTGTATTTTACATTCCGAACTGTGACACATTGAAAACTCTCCACTATCTGAGGGCGAAACTTTTCAATGTGAGGTCGTTAATGTTTCCTGTATTATCTCAGTCACTTTATTCACGTGGGATCCAACTGTAACTGGTTCCGGTTCTGACCGGTCTGTGGTTTCAGGCTCACTGCTGTGGAGTGGTGAGCGCCAAGGACTGGGGCGAAGACATCCCTGAGTCCTGTGGGTGCAGGAACAGGGGACAAGGGCCATATGGTGGAAGTGATCAATGCACAGCCAGACCTTCGGTTAGTTTTGTCATCTATTGAATAAATGTAATGAACTTGACAGAAGCTCTGAACTCGTTTCTCGTGCTAACTGTAGTTTTGCGCTTGTTTTCTTGCAGGGAACCAAAGGACCGGCCCAAATTTATGAACTGGTATGTTTCCGATCAGGCAGCTAATCTTCTATGGTCAGTGATGTTTCCAGATGTTGACACCGTCTCTGTCTCTTTATCTGTAGACCTGCAGCACAGTAATCTACTCGTACATTCACCTCGCCTTCGGCGTCGCCATGGGCTTCTTCTTTGGATGTGCTGTTACAGCGGTAGGAATGTTTCCGGCTCTGTCCGTTTCTTTGTTGGTTTATTCTTGTGTCTCTGTTTTGAAACTGACTTCCTGTCTTCACAGCTGCTCGGCCTGTTGATCTCGCTCCTGATGGTCCATCAGGTCAACCGTCACGACGCATCAGGAGCGTCCATCGCCATGAAGGGCTACTGACCAACCTTGACCCCTGACCTTTGACCCCTGACTTTTAACCTCTGCACTGCCACTAGGGGGCTCATCTTTGTATGACGGCGTTTCTGCCTTTTTAAAGAACGATAGGAAAGACAAGGTTTTGCAAAGTAAGATTTCATGCGGCAGAAAAAGTGCTTTACCAGCTTTTTTAATCGTAGAAAATCTTATAAATATCTAATTTTTTGGTGGATAATATATCAATGCATATATCATGCGTGTTATTTGATGGTATTTTAGCTGCCTCATATTTCTAGGCTCAACATTTATTTTTACCACTGAAGGTTTTTTAACATTTATTTTTTTAGAAAATCGCACCATGACGTTCACCTGAGCATCAAAAATCTGATTAATGAAGTAACTGCAGTAATAAATGACTCTTGACTCTTGTATCGCAAAACTTAGAGGTTTTGTGGAGCAAGAAGAAAACGTTAAATGAACATGGATGGTGAAAAATGGCTAACAGGCTAATTGGATAGCTTCCTCCATTTTGAAATCCCCATTTTTTAGTTTTCTCTAAAGGTCACGACTGTGAAAATCTTGTGCTGTTGGTCAACAACACATTTCAATCGATAAAAGATTGAAAGTATATTTGTGGATTTTTTGTCTTGGCAGCTTCAATTGGAATTATGCTTTAAAGTAAGACGACCAAAAAGGATCAGAATCAATTGTATTTTCCTTGTTGGTAACAGAAAACAACAGTTATGGACATTATTTTTTATAGAATTACCGGTAAACATTTCAGAACCTTGTTGGATTAAAACGATCCGGTCAGAGGAAGTCAGCTGCCACCCGTCTGCAGGATTGTAAGGAATGTACGACAAAGTCACCCGAGTTTAAACTTTCTAGGTAAAACAACTTCTTGTTCTTTTCATGTGTCACTGATCCACAGAAACTGAAATTGTTCTGCATCACAACTCCCCAATAAACAATTCAAAGAAAACATTTCACACCGTGTTTTTTTATTTGTGTTGTATTGATTTTACAGATGTGTTGTATATTCTGTTTATAATGATTATAACCAGAATATATTCAACCATTAATATGATTGTAAAGTTCATGAGTGCACTTACTGTACCTAATGACAAAATAAACCAGCAGCAGCCACTAGATGGCAGTACACACCAGAGAACAGTGCAAGTAGACCACAATGCACCTGGTCACAGCTTCTCTGATGAAACATCATGATGCTGAATCAATGTTTTTTTCTCCTCGGCTCCAACGACTCACACTGGAACGTTTTTCATCTTTTGTTCAGTCTCTTACGACAGAGTGGAATTTAAATAATGGAGCAGAACATTTGACATATGAGACACACGCCAGGCTTTGATTGTCCAAATGATCAAATGTGCACAAAGAGCATGAAGGGAAATGAAAATGTTCCGTTTTGCAGTAACAACAAACTTAATTAATTAAACATCATCCAAGAGGTTGATGATTTCTTTAGAGGTTTAATCAAAGCCAGGAAGGAAACGTTCTGATCTGTGTATAAACTAGTTTCTTCCATTGTTCCTAAGTCATTTTTATTTTCTGTCAACCAGGACGAAGTCATTCATTCTCGTCCTTCAGTCAAATCGTCTCTTGACAGATTTCTCTATCGTGGCTGATACAGACGACTGCAGCCGGGATCTGAACGTGTGACAACGTGAACAACAGAGTTAAGGAAGCAGCAACGGAGCGAAACCTTCGGAAAATGACTTCGTGAAGCTCCAGAGCACGAGCAGGTGGAGACGGTGGAGCACGACCTGCCACCGATCGTGGATGACGCTGCATGAAATGACATCTCCTCAAAGTGAAGCCAAATCACCTGGAGCGCCCCCTGGTGGCTGGCTGCAACATAGATAATCAACTCCACCCCCTTCATGTTAGCAGATGGGACATTGACCAAACTAGAAAACCAAAGTAGATGTCAAATTTTTTTTTCTCAAAGATGGTTTCTGCCATTTTATGTTCAAGTGTTCGTGCGATACTTAGTTTTAGTGGAAGCGGAGACACGTCGTCAGTCAGAGTGACTGAGGGTGAGCACGGCTGATTTGACATCATGATGGTCCCCAGAGGATGAATCTAAAAGACACTGGTGATCCTACGACTGTTTCTCTGGCACCACCTGCAGGTCACAGTTTTGTGTTGGTGAAATAACGGAACGTTGATGGTCCCAGATCATAATGAGTTTGATCTTTAAACACTTTTATAAAAAACCTGCAAAACTAATGTTAGCATTGTATTGACCTGAGTCCATCACACACACACACACACACACACACACACACACACACACACACACACACACTTGCTTTAATCATTCTACATTTTCCCTCTGACACATCAATCTGTGTGTGTGTGTGTGTGTTGACCCACATTTCTCTATGACGTCTCTCGTATATTGTGAATATACGACACCTCTAATATGTTCTTAATGGCCTTTTAATGTATTTCGTGTGTGTGTGTGTGTGTGTGATAGATTTTAACAGCCACCGGCTATCGAACCGTTACGCTGACACACGTTGACGCTGAAGAGTGAGACTGACACAGAGAGAGAGAGAAACATCACAGCGTTTATTTTCTCTGAGGGTTTGAGTTACTTTTAATAAATATACAAATCCCATACAAATAAAATGGGAATTAAAAAAACATTGTGTAAAATAGAAATGATCTAAAACGACCGGTTTTACGTCGATTCCAGTTTCTTTCTGCTAAATTAAGCGAAACTCATTTTAGCTCATCTAAACTAAGCTAAGCTAACGCGCTGTGGGATGAAATGGTCACCGGTGCATCACTGAGTCTGATGTCGTTCATGAAGCTGCTGTCGATGAGAAAAAAACCAAAACAACCAACAAACAAATGGACAAACGATGGATCATTTTCCAAACCATCAAAACAACATTAAGCTTTTCATTCAAGTTAAAACCAGAGTGGTTTGGGCTCTTTCCCGAGACGTCTCCCTGTGGGGGTACTGCACGCATGGGACGAAAACCCTGCGGCAGACCCACAATGCACAGCGGGGATTAAACGTCCCATTTGGCCTGGGAATGCCTCAGGACCCCCCTCTTCCCAAAGGAGGCGCTGGAGGCAGCGGGGGAGTCGTGCCTGCTGCCACCATGTGTGAGACCTGCGTGACCGGATGGATGAGTGGGTAACTGGAACAGATGGAGGTGTGGACTCACCGTGGCGGCGGCGCCCGCACTCAGCGCTGACTTTGCATCATGTGCGTCTGTTCGGTCCTGACAGGCCTTTTCTCACTTGACTTGTGCAGTCGTTTTTGATTCTGACGTTTGGAATAAATCCTTTAGTGTCTCACTTTCTGACTCGTGGACGAACCCCCCCCCCCGGAGACGCTCGCTGCAGCAGGAGGCTGCGGCGAGTGGGTGATGCAATGTTTGCGCTCAGTGGGTCGTCTCCGGTTTTCATGTCGCTCTCACTGTTTCACACTGTTTGAATGTGCTTTTGATATTTACATTTACATACACTGTGTAAAGAAGTGGGAATAATCAACGTGCTCAGAATGTTTGTGCGAATTGTTTCCAGCATTTTAAACCGTGAGCGTGTGTTTGAGTTGAGCTGCAGCTCCTGAAATGTAAAAATAAAAGATTGAGCAGATTTCACGGTTGAGGAACAGGAGAAATGAAAGAAGGAGAGAATCAGAGGTGAAAGGAAGGAGAGGAGGGAAAGAGGTGTGTGTGTGTGTGTGTGTGTGTGTAATGACGCCTGACTCTGTTAATACCTCACGGCGAGGTTTTCTTTCCGATGCCAAAACACATCGAAGACGAGGTAATTTTTTTAAAATGGCAGCAGTGAAATAACAACAATTACAGAGATGAATGACGACTGTCAATCAACCAATCACAGGCTTTGTTTCCTGTCTGAGGAAAAGAACAACGACAAACAACGTCACATGAAAAGAACAAATTTGATCCAGTTTGAGGAGAAAGTGTGATTTTTCTTCAGGTTTGGTGAAGTGTGTCCGTCGGGTTCGTTGCCAGAGCGCAATGAATCCTGGGATATGTTGGGCTTGGAGATGGAAGGATGCACTTGTGGGATCCTTCAAAATGGACGTTGTGTCGATGTGTCTTCAGATGCAGCCTCCAGAGGATTTGACCCCTGAACTGAGACGCAGAGCTTTTATTTTGGTAGGGACAAGTTGGTGTTAATGCCTGGTTGCTGAATTACAAAAGTAAAAGCATTAGAATTCATTAACAGTGTTCTGCTTTACTGTGGTGTAGATTTCACACACACACACTCACACACACACACACACACACACACACACACACACACACACTCACACACACACACACCCTCACAAAGCTCCCACAGGATCTAGAGAGAGAGAGTGTGTGTGTGTGTGTGTGTGTGTGAGTGTGTGTGTGAGTGTGTGTGTGTGTGTGTGTGAGTGTGTGTGAGTGTGTGTGTGTGTGTGTGTGTGTGTGTGTGTGTGAGTGTGTGTGTGAGTGTGTGAGTGTGTGAGTGTGTGTGTGTGTGTGTGTGTGTGAGTGTGTGTGTGAGTGTGTGTGTGTGTGTGAGTGTGTGTGTGAGTGTGTGTGTGTGTGTGAGTGTGTGTGTGTGTGTGTGAGTGTGTGTGTGTGTGTGAGTGTGTGTGAGTGTGTGTGTGTGTGTGTGTGTGTGCATGTGTGCGTGTGTGTGTGTGTGTGTGTGTGTTGGCGCTCTATGTTTAGCCTGCAATTTTCATGACCAGGAGTCCTTGTTACCATGGCAACCCTCGGAGACAAGAGGTCAGGTACAATTGAATCAGACTCTTTTCTCTCTGTTGAGTTTTATTTTATCATCTTGAGCAGATTCTGTCGGTTTCATCTTTTCTTGAATAATCTGAGGAACAAGTGGTTTGTTTATTTTTCTTTATGAGAAACGAGGTTAAACCGTGAAGCTCAAAAAATAAATTCTATTGACTGATCTGAATCTGCGGCGAGAAGATTTCAACTCTTCCTGTTCCGTCTCCAGCCTCGACGCTGACGTGCAGCAGCAGCAGGTGTGAGACTGACGGCTGCAGGTGGGCGTGAGCCGAGCTGCCGTCCTGCCGTCAGGAGCTGAACCTCCGCGCGTGTGATTCTGCCCGAGGCTTCGGTTTTCTATTCATCCACGTTCTGCTGTGAAATCAGCAGCAGGTTGGATCAGGTACCACGTGTGATTCATTACACACAACATGTCCGACATCACAACGACGAAACATCTGCCTGGAGTTAAGAGCAACATGAAGTCAGTATTTTCTGATAAGTACTTTTATTTTATAACCAGAAATACTCTCCCTCCACCAACACACCTGAAAACACATGTCACATGACCAGTCACATACATTGGTCATGTGATGTAAACAGGAAGCAGACTGTCTACTCTGCAACTGGTTGTTCATTTACAGAAAACAGACGTCAGGGAGATAAGACCTGAAATGACAGAAACCATTTTTGACATTTAACATTAATTTAACGTCTACTTTGATTTTTCCCATCTGCTAACATGGAGGAGGCGGGGTTTATGACCTATACTGCAGCCAGCCAATGAGGGCAATCGAGACGCTTTGATTTCACTCTTGGGAGGTTTCATATCGTCCGTCTTTATTTCGAGTCAGTGTATGGAACTAAATAAACTGTGCTCGGTCATTTTACACCTCGTTATGCTGCCCCCAAGTGGCCGAAAGAGAAGTTAATGGCGCTTTAGGACTGCAGCTGGTTCACGTGTGACCTCGGCGTCGTCGTAAATGAACCCAGACACAAACAAACAGTTTAAAAAGGACGTCGCTCGGATTCTAAATGTGATTCATGTCTTTGTGTTTTCAAGTAACTCTCCAGATGCCGAAACCTCGTTCATCAGACGGAGCCAAAGAAAACAATCTGTGCACGACAGCGTCCAACACACAACAGAACGAGTGTTTATTGCATGTGTGTTCGCACCGTGTTCGCACAGCTGTGCACCATCAGCCATGATGAATGCCAAGCACCCTGTTCAGACTGTGCTCGTGTGTAACTCGGTTCATTTAGATAAAGAAACACTCCAGACACTGTGTCCTCTCTTAAAAGGTTCTGGTGCCACGGTTGTTCCTGCAGAACACAAACAAACATTAATAACAATGAGGTAGAAGTTATAATTAATGAAGTTTTCATTCGACACTTTAATTAGTGAAATATCAAACGAGTGCAGGAGAGACGACGCGGCTCGACTGTGGGAAAGTAAAGAAATCTCCGTGGTTGTTGCAGCTGCAGAGGTGGAAACAAAGATTGAGCCTCGCTGACGTCCTGACACACGAGGTGAAAACACATCGGTTCATTGGTCAAATCGTTTTCCTGAAACCTGAACTTCTTTGAGTTTGTTTCGTGTTACTTTTAAATAATGGACCATTATTGATCTCAGACGTTGTGGTTTATTATTTGTCTTGTTTTTATTTAAACTTTGTAACGGCTGTTTTTAAAGGTGTGACATGAACAAACTTATAAAAGTCTGTGTTGACATGTTCGTTAAGGAACCTGCTGCTTTTAGAACAGAGAGAATTACCTGTGTGTGTGTGTGTGTGTCCGTGTGTGTGTGTGTGTGTGTGTGTGTGCGTGTGTGTGTGTGTTATTAATTAGCCTGTGGGTGAAAGCAGAAGCGTCTCAGTAAAAAGCCTCGTGAAACAAAAACTGTGATTAATGTCGCTGCGAGACAAAGAGAAACTAACTCCATCTGTCATCGATCCTCAGAATAAATCAGATGTTATCAGCTCTGATTCATGAACAGTCTCATCTGAACAAAACCCTCGTCAGCTTATTTAAAGCTTCCATCTGTTTCTGGCTGTTTATCACGAGCCGCGGTCAGTGTGAGAAACTCACGGCTGCCTCTGGATCTTTTGTTGCCATGGTAACCAATGTCCATAACCGCCACTGGAATGCCGCGTTTTTTTAAATTATTATTATATTATTATTAAAACAAAAAAACAACCATAAATGTGACCAGACGACTTTTTCAGACGAGAAAATCTTTTTAAAAAAATCACCTGAAAACTGAAACAGATGATTCATCTTGAAAACGATAAAACGACGGACGAGAGTCGGATATTTGTTCCTGTTCGGCCTCAAACCGTCCTGATTCCACGGGCGCCCCCTGGAGATCACGTTGAGATCTGCACCGTGAAGGTCTGGGTCAGTTCCATAAATCATTTTTAACTCCGCCCCCCCACCGGCCGATACAAAACTCATCAGAGGTCCAAACACTCTCCTCGGAACTAAAAGTTCAACACAACATGGTGACGTTGTGAGTTCTTATGATCAGCTGCTGGTGTGACATTTTGTGTTATTGCTTCCAAACATCAATTAGAGCTCATTTTGTGTTATTTTGTATAAACTGATAAGTTGTTTCCTACAAACTAACACAAACAGTTGTGTTGTTGTAGCCGCAGCAGTGATGGATGTAGTGTAGTGGTAGTTTTCACAGTATAACTCCACTGTAGAGTCGCAGTATTAACAGCAGCACCACAGTACAGTAAGTTTCTCTGTCCCACATTAACAGCCACGAGGAACCAGAAGGAGATATTCTTCCCTCTTTACGTATTAAACTGATATCCCGTCTTCCTCTCCTCCACCGCTGCTTCCTCCCTCCATCTGTCTCTCTCCAGCTAAATGCCAGCTGAAATGAATATGTTAATGTGGCTGCTGGCTCATAGCTCTCGTGATCAATGAGAGTCTCTGCTGTCGGTTCGGGCTCTGTCGGGATCCATAGGGAGCCGGATCATTAAAACACCACGAGCCAGGTCCGAGCCGCTCAATTCAAAAAGCCTATCGCTCATCGTGTATCGCAAAGGTAACATTATCGTATTTATCTTCATATGAATAACGTTTTTCATGCGTCTTCCCCTCTGACGTCTGAAATCAGTCGGTTTCCTGCAGGCGTTCAGGAAACAGCCGAGTCAATACGGTGAAGAAGTGAAGAGAGAGACGAGGCAGCGATGAATATTTTATGTTCCTGTGTCATTTCTACTCCACACAAGTCAAGTGAGAGAAAATACTTCCAACAAACAAAATCACGCTTTCTTCAGTGTTTCACCAAATCCAGAAAGAAAACTCACGGCTGCCCCCGAGGCAAATCCCCGATTTCTGATAAACCACGAGAACTTAATTATACTTCTTATAGCGACAGCTTTGTACGAGACATGTGACGAGACAAAATAAAATACATCACTAATATTTTATTCTTCTTTGAAATGAATAATTAAATGTATAAAACCCTCCAGAACCAGAACCTTCCTGAGGAGCGTCACAGGTTTAGGTTTTCTTCAGTGTCACAGTGATTCAGTGACTTTTTTATTAAAATGTTTTAAATCCAAATGTTTTGGTTAAAAAAATCAGGTTATTTTATTTTATATATTTCAACAGTAAAGTTGAAACTTTGTCGGAGTTTGTCATAATTTTTCTTTTCTTTTTATTAGAAGAAACAAGTTTCACAAGAATAAATTTGTCACTGAAGAGAATTTTGTATTTATTTATTATTATAATTATTAGGACTTGTAATAAAAGTACAAATTCTTACAATATAACAAGTTTCTGCTCAATTCTTAAATTTTTTCTCTTAATTTTAATCTCAATCAAGTTTCATATCAAGGAGAACTTTCTATTATCATTACACTTTGACAGTTTCTTCTTCTTCTTGTTTAACAGGAAAACAAATCAGCGTCTCGTGTCTCGAGCACGTTCTCCAGAGTTCTTGGAATCTGGAGTCGAGCTGTGAGGATGAATTTGTTCTGGGTATAAAAATTTGGATGGAGGAGGAACACGGCCGCATCCTGATGAGTCTTCATGCAACACCGAGTACACTTCATGGTCCTGGCTACCACCTATTCATTAATACACACAAAAGTACTCTCAAATATTTTCACTCTGAATCAGTTCATTGTTTATCCACCTGAGATAAGAGCCGGGGAAGAGGAAAGAAAAAGAGCGGAGGAGGAGAAAGGAGGTAGTAGAAGAGGGGACAGAGGAGGTAAACGAGGTAGAGAAGAAGAGAAGGAGTGAGAGAGGAGGAGGAGAGAATGAAATGAGAAGGCAGTTAATGAAAGGAGGCGCTGGAAGGAAAACGGATGAGTCGGAGAAAGAAAAGAAATTTTAATGGAAATGGAGCCGAGCCAAGGAAAATGTAAAGAGAGGAGAATGTGGAGAGAAGATATTTGAGGAGAGTTAGCGTCATTATAGCAAGTCAGCAAAGTGTGTGTGTGTTTGTGTGTGTGTGTGTGTGTGTGTGTGTGTGTGTGTGTGTGTGTGTGTGTGTGTGTGTGTGTGTGTGTGTGTGTGTGTGTGTGTGTGTGTGTGTGTGTGTGTGTGTGTGTGTGTGTGTGTGTGTTTTAACTTAAAGAGAGTGAGTTTTTTCCGGGGGCCAAGGGTCACTGGATCAACAACTCGTCTGCTGCTCCGATAGTACACTTCTAATTAGACTGCAGTGTGTGTGTGTGTGTGAGAGTGTGAGTATGTGTGTGTGTGTGTGTGTGAGTGTGTGTCTGACAGTGATTTATGGACGTGAGGTTTATTGTCATCACACTGACGGATGAATATTCTCAAAAATCTTTCTCCTCCCCTTTTATCTCGTTCCTTCACCTCTTCCTCTCTCTCTCTTTATGTCTCTCTCTCTGTTTCTCTCTCTCTCTGTTTCTCTCTCTCTCTCTCTCTCCATCCCTCCATCATCACACAGGTTTTCTAACTGCAGCAGACGGATTGAACCTCTTTCCTGCTGGAATAAACTAAAACCAGTCAATAGGACGTTAGTGGAGATGCAATTTATGACTTTAATTTGACCAAACAGGGTCAAGTTCGTGTGTGTGTGTGTGTGTGTGTGTGTGTGTGTGTGTGTGTGTGTGTGTGTGTGTGTGTGTGTGTGTGTGTGTGTGTGTGTGTGTGTGTGTGTGAGATATTAAAGGTCAGTCAAAGATCATAAATTAACGAGCACACACACTCCCGCCCGTCTTTGTGTGTTCAAAAGCAGCTGAATCAGGCCTCGGAGATAAGTAGCTATAAACTACGAAGCTGCAACCGATGGTTATTGATTTAGTTTTTTTTCGTGGGAACATAAAAACAAAAACGCTCCGTCAATCTTTCCGCTGATCTTTGTACGGAGGTGTGTAATATTGTTTTACATGTCGTCAGTCATTTTGAGCTGTTAGCTGCCGACGTTTGCTGATTAGCAATGAAAACACACCACAGGTGTTGAAGTTCAAACTTTCACCTGGTGATGGCGCCACATTAAACGTGGCTCAGTAAAGCTGATGATCTTGAGGGGACCATGCATTTTGAAAGGTACTTTTTTTTTTTGGACATAGTTAATAACAACCTCATGGTGGCGCCACAGGGAAATTCATCCTCTGGGGACCACAAACATCCAAATGGTTTCCTGATTCAACCAAACTGATCACTGGCAAAAAGAAAATGCAAATCAGCATTACACAAACTACAGGAGCCGACTTATTTAGACAAACAGCAGGTGGCGCTGACTCTCTGGTAAGTCTGGAAGGAGGAGGGTGCCTCCGTCTGCTGATTAACACCATGTGATTTTAATTGAAGGCCTCAGAAGTGCATCACGGCGGATTTTTCTATTCAGCCAAGTTTGATTTAAAAGAGAACTTGTGTTTTTGTTTATTTCATTTTTTTTCCATTCAGGAGGAGTTTGTGTTTAATTTGTGTTTTTTGCCTCTTGAAGAGCTGAAATGTGTCCGACTGTGTCTCAGCAGGAAGCGCCTCTTTAATCATCTCCTCATAACGCTCAGCGTGAGCCGCCCTGCTCCCTGCACACGATAACAACTGCAACGCCACACAGGACGGGATATCACCTGAGGAGAGGGAGAGCGAAGGTGTGCTCGTCTGGACGTGGGGTTCAGGTTGTGAATAATAATGACAGTTCACTTTAACTCATTCAGTCTGATACCAATGTTTGGCAGTTTGTGAGAGTTTAACTTGTAAGTTTACTTGAAAAAAGAGCAACGGATTTAAATTGTGTAGTTTACAGTGTTTAACTGTCGCCACCATTCATGGTCACAGGAGGTTAGAGTGTAATGACCTCGGCAATCCTCTGATCTTCGTCCTTTCTCTCATGTCCTTCCCTGATGATGATCCTCTTGATGATCCTGATCTGTGCAGGAGAAAACTTCTTCTTTCTGGCAGAAGTAAGAGCAGACAGCTTCCTGTTTCGACCAGACCACAGGCGGCTTCAGTTTTTCATGCTATTACTCAGAGACAGTTATTTCTTATGTTTCCTGTTTACCTGACTGTTTAAAAACCGTGTTCCACTCTGATCGTTCATGCTGAGTGTGAAACCCTCTGCAGAGCTTTCTCTGTTCCTAAAGACGGCTCCGGTCTGAGAAACTCTTTATTTCACATCATAAATTAATTCTATATTATCGTGCTCACATGGCGAAAAAACTATACCCACTAAACATGTTAGCATAGCCTTCAGGTCATAACGACTCCACAGCTTTCACTCGATAGCGCCATCCTCAGGGCAGAGTTTACTGGCTTAGCACCAGTGAAGCCGGAGAAGTGTTGCTGTGTCAGTTCAGTTTTCTTTGACCCTTGAACATGTCACGATGAGGCGGCTGCTGTCAGGAGGACGATCGTCTGCAGATCTGCTGAAACCAGGAAAATCTTTTACTGCAATCTCAACACTTTTCTGTCCAACTTCACTTCCTGCAGGTTCTGCTGCTTTCTTTGTTATTTCCATCCTTTTGTCGTCAGCGTGTTGTTTCTTCCAGCGTCGGTCTTTATTTGATCAGATTTTAAATCTGGTCTCCTTCCGATCGGACACTTGAGTAAACGTGATCGATTGATTTCTCCTTGTGTTTGTTTTCTTGTGTTTTTCCTCCTGAAGTTCAGAAACAGAAGAGGGAACTTCTCATATCTGTGATTGTCGCTGCGACTCAGTGAATCTCTTTAAAGAGCTGAAATAAAAACCACTCGACTGCATCACTTCACATGACAGTGAGTGTGTGTTTATCCTGCTGTCTCTGTGAGGACCGACCTTCATGACGAGGACTTTGTTACTGCTCAGTATTTATTAGTCGTTAAGGTCACACTGGTAGAATCAGTAACATGAGTCCAAACCAGTGTGTCTGTGTCTGGTTGAGACGCTGCAGATATTCAGTGTCACCAGAGGATCCTCTGACCTTTAACCTACAGACCGCGTTCATGGTCCCCAGAGGACGACACGGGAAGTTTTCTGATCAGAGTCTGAAGCTTCATGTGTTTGTTCGTGTTTCATTTGATCCATTTTAGTTTCACATTGTAATTCAGGGACTGAAGAATTCCGTCTGACATCATACGTCCTGTCGTCATCACCTACGTGGGCGGAGTCTACCTATACTTGACTCTGATTGGTTTGTGGGCGGCGTCTGATGAGGCGTGTTGTCAGTTCCTACGTTTCCTTTTGGTTGGAATAAATTCTACTGTAAATAAAAAAGTATTTCTCTGAACCATCTTTGTGCAGCTAATCCGCTTGTTGTGAAACGTGTGACGTCATCAGATCATTGAGAGAGCAGCAGAGGCTCAACACACACAGACACACACACACACACACACACACACACACAGTTAGAAAACATGAATTAAACATGGGTCCAACATAATGTCCAGTCTCGACTGAGGACAAACAGAGGCCACTGGGAGCTTGAGTACGACAACAACAGGTAAACAAACACACACAACGCTATTTGTGTGTTCATGTGTGTGTGTGTCTGCCCCATGGGGCTCGTTGCCATGGGGACGGTGATAAGGGTTCTAAATGGAACTCAATAATTCATGAGCTCCTGATAAGATGCACAACACACTCACAGAGTACACACTCAAATACAATACACACAATTACAAGGAAACAAGACAAACAGTCCTCTTCAGACAAACAAGGAGGAAACTGCAAACAAATACAACGACAGAGGTTAACACACACACACACACACACACACACACACACACACACACACACATGCCGTCTTGTTGTGTTACTGTTCTTCATCTGAGAACCTGAAGACGATCAATCACAATTTCTGACATATCACAAATGAATTGTTCCGTCCGACAGCAGGTCGGGAGTCTCTGATTGCTCATCGCTGCCCCCTGGGCACTGCACGACAAACAACGTCTCAGACACTCGCACAGTTTACATGTATGTCCAGATTAATGGGGACGTGTCCACTGTTGTAATTATATAATTAATTTTTAATTGAAAAAAGTGGGTCGGACGCTGACTCTCGTCTCTTGTGTTCCAGCTCGTCACTGTCTGTGTCCGTGGATTTAAAATCTGTCTCGTCCGTCAAAGTGAAACTTGTGTCCGTCTCTGATCCTCCACGCCGTGTCCATCGATCACTGATGGAACCTTGGGACCAATCAGACGAGTCAATGGACGATCCGACCATCAGCCGTCCGACAGACAGGCCCCGGAGGAGGCGATCGATAGGTTGACCGATGAGGTCATCGGGTGAGAGGAGGACAACCAGCCAATGAGCAGGCTCGGAGATGTCGGGGGGGGGTTCTGTTCACAACGACCGTTCAGACGATCGATCGTGTTCCGACGCTTCTGAGACGTTTTTCTCTTTATCTCTTCAAAGCTTTTCTTTAGTCGACATCTTTTTCTTCATCTTTCACCTCTATTCCATTCAGGTTTTCTTTTTACCCTCCTCCTCCTCTTCTTCTTCTCTCCCTGTCGTCTTTTTTCACCACTTCTTTGTTTCTCTCTCTCTCTTTATCCTCTGCTATCCTTCCCATCTTCCTCTCGCTGTGATAATAAAACCTGTTATTCTCCATCTCCTCCTCTTTTCTCCTCCTCCTCCTCCCTCAGCAGTGATAAAACTTGTACTAATAAAACGTCCCATTTAATTGCTTTCTTTATGAAATAAACTTTTCTTTTTCACCTTTTTCTCCTCCTCCACCTCTGGCATTGATGAAGCCGGCGTTACTCCTCCTCCTCCTCCTCTCCTGACAGTGATGAAGAGTGTTTTTCTTCCTCAGACAGCTCCTGGTCTCCTGGTCTCCAGCTTCAACTGCTTTTAATTACTTTTTCTCAGCTGTTTGTTGTTTGGATCAGAGAAGAGAGGGCGTGTTAATATTGACATGGACGCGTCACATTCTCCAGCTCGGAGGTCGACGCCAAATTTATTTACGGACGAGGAAATCAGAGGTTTTGTAAAATGAGATTTACAAATAAAATATGATTTGATTTTCAGTCTTTCAGACGACATCACATTTAGACTTTGAGAGAGACTCAATCTAAAGGTGTGAACTCACGCACTTCAGACAGACTCACACTTATGATCAGATCACGTGAGACGCACGTTAATGGCATCATGTATGACACATGATGAACCGTCGAGTGATTCCAGACAGAAACACGAGAAACTGGACTGAAACTAAGAAATGTTAACAGAGACGTCAGGACATCTGGTGTGAGTGGAAACAAGTGTGTGTGTGTGTGTGTGTGTGTGTGTGTGTGTGTGTGTGTGTGTGTGTGTGTGTGTGTGTGTGTGTGTGAGTGTGTGTGAGTGTGTGTGTGTGTGTGTGTGTGTGTGTGTGTGTGCGCTGGCTGCAGGGTGTTGTGCTGGGTTAACTGCGGAGGCTCTCTAGCGTAAATGAAGCGCCCCCTGGCTGCTTCGGGCTCAGATGGTGTGTTGGCTTTGTCCCTCTGCTGCGGCCTTCAGGGCAGCGGGAGCCGGGTGGAGCTGTGCAGTGAGGAGGGGGGAGGAGGGGGGAGGAGGGGGGAGTGCTCAGCATCTGGGTCTCTCTCTCTCGCTCTCTCTCTCTCATTTCATCTTTTATATATCAGTTTGTCAGAAGATGATGTGCTGGTTGACCTTTCCTCTGGGCTCCGTGTGGCTCGGTGGGCGGGATCTTCCACGTCACCACAGGTTCTGTTAACGAGTCGATGTGGTGAAACTCTGCGGGATCGTGATCCGGCTGCGAGCGACGCAGGAAGTATAAATAAATATAAATTAACCTGTCGACGAACACAAAGTGAAATCCAGTGAAAGACTGTGAAGATGAATCCTCTTCAACATGGTTAATTCTTATTTACGTGTTTAATCTTATTTACGAGTTTACTCTTGTGTGAACGGAGGCGTGTGAGTGGGCGGGGCAGCTCTGGAGTGTGAGTGGGCGGGGCAGTTGTAGAGTTGCTACATTTGCTTTATTGGACTTCCTGTTTTATTTTGGAAATGTCACTCATCTTCCTGTCATTTCACTTCCTGATTCTCGGTCACATGACTCACTTACTTCCTTGTATGGATTCTATCCTGCTCTTGTTTGAGGGAATCGAACCTTGACGTTTCCTCTTGACCTCCCGCCTGCTCCCTGTGGACGAGCCTCTCTGGTTGTGACCTCACCTGCTTCACCTGTAAGTTCATTTATCAACGCGTCTGAAACTAACGCAGAACCAAACTGAGCGTCCGTATCGGAGGAAGTGCTTCGGTCGTACAGGATGTTTGTTTCACACGTGTCTGTTTTGGCGCAATTCTAAACCAGGAAGTGATTTTGGTGACGTGATACAAACTACAAAAGTAGTTTCACTCATGATCCAGCAGGGGTCACTGCGGCCGTCAGTAAAATAAGTCGGTTACGTAGATTTTACAGCCTGAGAACTCCAGAGTATCTGCACGTGGACAGATGTGTAAGTTCGATCTCTGGTTAAACACTGTACACAGAAGTATTTGAATGTGTTCGTGTCAGGTCAAACTCATTTTACCAGAAATAATTTAACTTGAACTCAGGTCGTCTCTTTTTCCGATTTTTCCATAATTCTTCTCAAAAACGGTAACGACGCACTCGGGAGGAAATTTCAAGGGATTTTTCGGTGTCGCTGTCGGGCACGAAAAACAAAACGAGAGTTCGACTGCGAAGACGATTATTCATATTGTAGAGATTTACATGACAGAGGACGAGTTCACAGCGGAAAGAGAACGAGGGAGTCGATGTCTCAACAGAGCAGAACTGACACCAATCTGTCACACACACACACACACACAATAATGAAGATGAAATGAAGAGGAGGAGGAGGAGCAGAGGAAGAAAAGAACAGAGGAGGAGGAAGATGAGACGAATGGAAACAGACAAATTCTCTCTCTCTCTCTCCCTCTCTCTCTCTCTCCTCCAGGATATTCAGGTTCTCAGTCCGTCTTGTTTGTGTGATTGTTAACACTGACGGGCCTCTGCCCCTCCGCCTTCACACAGAAACCCTGCGTTCACACGTATGTGCGTGTTGCTGCAGGTGAGCGTCGCTGACAGCTCTCACATCTAATGAAGCACTGATATAAATATCTCTTCATTCTATCAGGGAACACGCAGAGCGGTTTGTTTCAAGAAAAGTGCAAGCGTTGAGATTACAAACGAGCAGCGGGAGGTTTCGTCATGTGGTTAAAAGTAGTAGGAGCTAAATTTAGATTCAAATCCGTCACGATGGAAACATAAATATTCACATGTGCTCTCGACAAGACGCGGAGTCTTAAACACTACAAAATAAAATGAGGATAAATACAAAGATTTATTAATTCAGCTCAGCTGGTGAAAGTCGGAGATCTGCCGTCCTCGACTCCTGGAGGGCTTTTAATTTGAAACAGGTATTTTTCAAAATAAACAACACTCTGCTTAAACAAACAATTTGTAACTTCGGCCACTAGGGGTCTCTCAATCAAAACCACAACAAAAGTTTGATGACATCATGAAGCAGAAAAGGATCATGGGAGTTACTGTTTTGAAAGCTGCTGTTTGAAATCTATCTTAACGGACTCAGGTTCAAATCGTGTTTGTAAATAAAGTTTTATTTAAGTTTAAGCAGCGAACTCCACGATAACGATCACTACGACACGAACCTCCAAACGTGACTCATTTAGTTCTTCTACAGTAAACACAAATATTTTCTTCATGATTTCTCTTTTCATTACATATCTTACAAAAGCTAAACTTCACTTTATGAATTTAAAATCGTACTGACTCGAATTTGAGCCGACGAAATGACACATGAAAAAAATCCTTCCATCACTAAGCTGCAGACAAACACTGATTCATGCTGATCGGTATCAAAGCAATAATCCTGACGATAGTTCTTCACTCGTGTGTTGTGCTGTTGATCCTTTAACACAAATTAATATCTGTTTATGTTCTTTCAAAGCAGCTGACACATTCTGAGTCGATGAGATCTGTCGGGACGGTCTGTCAGTGATAAACCTGTAATGAAGAGTTTCACTGCAGCAGTGATGAGACGCTCTCGTCGCTCTTGAACTCGCCGTAATCAGATGTAATGCAGACGAGGGAGAGATGAGAGATTTGAAGCCTCGACGTGGAGACGCCTCGCTGAGGAGACGCTCCAGCAGGAGGTGAAACACGTTTCATCTCATTCTCCTCGTTTCAGACTAAACCACAACAAAAAGCATAAAAATAACAGCGAGAGACAAAACAAGACAAAAGCAGCAGCAGAAATCAAACTCAACAAGAAGTGACATGTTTTTAATAAACAGCCTGACAAACTTTAAAAACTCTGAAGTCTGAAGCTTCATGTCTGTTCACGTTTCATTTGATCTGTTTTAATTTCACATTTTAATTCAGGGACGAAAGAATTTGGTCTCACACACGTTCGTCCTGTCGTCATCACCTATGTGGGCGTCGTCTACCTGCACTTGATTGGTTGCAGACGGTGTCTGACGCGGGCGTGTTGGGGGGGGGGGGTAGTCTTTCTGTTTGAATGGAGGAAATGAGTGAAGTGCTTCATGTGGTTGCCGTGGTAACGTCATGATGGTATCACGAGCAGCATCAGCAGAACCCGTTCACATCTTGATGGTCGGAGTTTTGTCTTCAGATGAAGGAGTTGATTTGTCTTCACGTGATTTGCAGTTGAGGGATTTTCAATGACAGCTGCTTGAAATGTTTTGGGGAAAAATCGACAAAGAGGCGTTCAATTTTTTACATTAGCGGCGACTTTGACCTTTGCACTTACACTTGAAAGAGAAAGTGGAAGCGGCTCTCTGCTCTTCGGTGGTTATGTGTCCTGTTACATCTCGTCTTATTTCTTCTCTGCCGTGATTGAAATTGAAATTCTTTGAACCCACAAAGCTGACGTCTCTCTAACTGCAGCAGGAAGAAAAAAGATTCCTGAAGGACGGACTGAACCTCGCAGCGACGTCTCAGCTGCAGCGTGTTTGAGATACCGGTGTTTTAAAACAGACCCGGTCTAACAGAACTGCTAAACACGGCTTTGAATCTGTTTTACGCTCGTCTTTGACAAGTCAACCAGAGAGGTCAGACTCTCAATCTATTCCTTAAGCCTGAGAGACAATACTGAGGCAAAATTAAGTATATTGGTGTGTGTGTGTTGCGAAGACAAACAAACCGTGGGACGTCATATCCAGCGATGACTGACGGACGGACGTGAGGATGCGGACGGACGAGTCCTTTCATGGATTCAAAGTGTCCACCAGACGTTACTGTGAGAGGAATGATGCAACAAGCAGAAATAGCATCAAACACACATTTTCATATGCATAAGAATCCGACAGGAGGAGTAGATTGTGTGTTTGCAGCTGGAGATGCTGACGGGTGGTTGGAAAGAGTTTTATTCACACAGAGAGAAAAGACGGGAAGAAGAAAATGAAAGAATCAAAGAATCTCACTCGTTTTCTGTTCTTTTAATCTGTTTATCTCATCTCTCTCTGCTTATCTGGAGTCAGCAGATTAAACATGCTGCTGCCGTCGTCTTTCTGCCCAGCTTCGCTTTCCAGCTCCTCCTGAGGGAACCCCGAGGCGTTCTCAGGTCAGATGAGATTTGTAGTCTCTTCACCGTGTTCTGGGTCTTTCCTGGGGCCTCCCATCAGCTGGGACGTGCCTGGAAAACCTCCAATGGGAGGCGCCCAGGAGGTTCCTGATCAGATGCCCGCACCACCTCAACTGGCTCCTTTTGACCCCAATGAGCAGCGACTCAACTCTCTCCTGATGTTTCGGCTCCATCATCTCTAACACAGGCAGTCCGAGGGACGACTTTAGGCCGGGGCCCAATCTCGAAAGAGTTCTTGAGAATTAACTCTCGAAAAACTGGCAGCAAAACTATATAAAACCACCTCCTCGCCAGAGAGGCACACCTAACAGAAGCTTCTGGGGTTAAAGACGCTTGCCAATGAAAACTCCTCCCAGGCTCCAGGAGGGCGCCGTGGTTTTCCTGGTCTGAAAGGTGACTCACTCTGGAGAACCTCCCCGGGGAGCAGTTCTCCTTCCTCCACAACGCAGCCCGAAGGATCACACACAGACCTCCTCCGTCACTATGAAGAGACGAGACAGAGACAAAGCCAGGAAAATGTGAATGTGATCTAAATACCACCACAGGTTGAGAACATGATCCATCAGCTCCCTGCTCCAGGCTCAAGGACAGAGATGGTGTAAATACAACTCCTCTTAAATGAAATGTCATATTCAAAGAATCAGTTCCACAAGCTCCTTTCATGCTCCAACAAATTACATCTGAAGGAGAAGTGGTTTGAAATGAAGAAAGAAAGAAGAATCCCTGCAGATACGATTATGATAACAACTGCAGATACCAGGAGGTCTTATGACAATAAGATAAATATTCAAAATCCAAACACAGATCGAGATTCTGGGACTCATGGAAAAAGAATCATTTCATTTGAACATAAAAGAGAAGATTCAAACTAATTATTTATCAGGTCTTTTACTCGCAGCAAGACAAACAGCAGACTGAGCTTCCTCCAACGAGCTGCTGAGGGAGATAAAGCTGAAGTCAGCCGAGGTAAATAATGGAAATGATCGAGCCGACAGTCTAATCAGCCTCTCAGAGCTAAATAACAGCATCATTAGAGGCGGGAGCAGGAGGACGAGGACTGTGGACCGGACTTTATCAGCAGCACGGAGACTGGAACTCAGCAGCTGGAAGGAAACGTCCTGCTGCTCCACATGCTGATGAGCGGAGGCAGCTCGCTAAGTGTGTTTATTACAGACACCACATGGAGTCCAGCGGCTCCTGAAGGAGCTCTGTCATATTCCTTCATCCCAGTGATTTCATGTATACCTACGTCCTGGGGTCCCGCCCATACACGTGCCTCGACCAATCAGGAGCCCATCTCAGCTGTCAATCGTGAAACCATCTTATCTAACATGTACTATGTTTTTTTTTTTGTTTAGTTCATGGCTCATCTGCTAACATGGAGGAGGTTTTATGACCTATACTTCAGCCGGGCCACCAGGGGGCGACATATATGTTTCAGCTTTGTAGGATTTATCTTGTCGTCCATCTTTAACAGAACCATGTTAACGTAAAGCAAACTCATATAATGTTCCTGTTTTCTTTCAGTGTGAAAGTTTCTTTATATATATATATATATAAATATATATATATATTTATTTATATACTAGAACATAGTTCCCACTTGAAAAAAAGAATAATTTGCTCTGCAGGAGTCTGTTTTCTTTCTCACTGTGGTTAAAGGTTGGTTTTCCGACTGAAGTCTGAAATCCTCCGACAGTCCAGACGAGAGAAGACGTGAGCGGAGAAAAACATTGATATTCAAGATGTTGTCCAGCAGAGGATTTTCTCTGCCCTGGATTTGACCTCTCAGGCGACTCACAGGCCTCTTATCAGCGGAGGATGTTGAGGTGTTTACGACCTGAGAGAGAAAAAAAACTATCAGCTGCGTTTTCCTGAAAGAGGTTGAAGAAATGTTTTTTAACGAACTGCAGCATTTTCAAAATGTGTCGGGAAACTAAATATAAGTTTAACTCGGTTCAGTGAAAATCATTTCTATTTTTACCTCCGACAAAAGCGCGTTCTGTTGACAGCTGAGACGGACTGAGTTCGAGTTTGGACGGAACTTGTGAAAACTTTTGAGATGAGACATTTAACAACATTTCTTCAGAAAATCTTTTCTGCATCTTGATTAAAACACATCATGTCTAGAGGACTGATGTTTGTGTGTTTGGTGCAGATCCAAAAACATCTGGTTTCGTTTGGAGCCTGTTTCACTACAAACAAGAACGTGTTCGCTTGTTAACGGTGCACATGAAGGTGTTTCTTCACCATCTGGAACCAAACCTACATCCTGATTCATCAGTTAGAAAAGTGGGAGAGTTGGCGGCGGTGATCGGCCTCACTTCAGGGGACAGAGAAATAAAAGGTGTTATATGCAGGCGACCTTGTGAAAAGACTGCGGCAGGGATCTGTCCTTACAGGAGAATCACTGCAGGGGCGGAGGATTATCAATAAATACAGAGGATATGAAGGGAAAAAGAACCTGGTGTCAGGAGAGTGGTTTTTATTTCACTGAGGGAGGAAGCAGAAACACACACACACACACACACACACACACACACACACTCAGCAGCTCCACCTGACGAGGCTCAACGATAATTTGACTTGAGGTGAATTCACAAGGTCGTGTCTGAAAACAGAACATAACGGAAATCTATTCAAAACCGGATCTAAAAATATATATATAAATAATACAATTTAAAAAGGTTCCATGAATGTTAGAGACGGGAGCGACTTGAGCACGAACTAAACAAAGTGATAATACACACAACAGCAAAATCATTTGTATACATTTAAATCCAACGCTGTCATTCTTTTGTTTAACCTCATTTATTCGTATTTCTGTTTGGTTTTTGGGAGAAAATGAGTCGTCTGTCAGATCTCCAGTTTAGACGTAGACACTCAGAGAAGTTAAAACACAGAGTCACATCTTCTAACATGTAATATCACTAAGGTGGGACTCGAACCCACGACCCTGAGATTAAGAGTCTCAGGAGACTTTCGGAGAAACGTGTTCAGTGGATCCCACAGTGTTGATCTACACCGAGTGGAAAACATTTATATTCTCAAAGCAGCAGCGAGTGGATGAAACATATTTAATATCCGGGCGAGAAAAAATATGTACATTTGAAAATTGGTGCGAGATGATGTTCCCACTGCGTCTGTTTGAGAATGCGTCTGTAAAATATGTGACTTTACACAGAATGTTTCTGTGTTTTCACGTTTGCATTCACGTTTGTTTTTGTTCATAGTGAATTTGAATGTTTCATTTGGTTTGGCAGCGTCTGGTCCTTGTTCTTTTTATTGTGTTGTGTCGACACGTCGGACTCGTCAATGCAAATAAAATACATTTGAACGTGAGGTGGAATGAAAGAGAGTCTGACAGACAGACAGGAAATGTTTGCTTGTGTTCTCCCTGCAGGCTGTTCTTACATTTTACTGTGTTCAACCCACAACATTCACATGACATAAATTATTCATTACATCTAGAAATGGTGTGTGTGTGTATGTGTGTGTGTGTGTGGGTGAGTGCGTGTGTGTGTCTGTGCACAGCTATATGCCCCACGTCTTTATTTCTTTTATATGTATATACAGTGTGTTCGAGCGTATTTGTGTGAATACTCTGAGCTAATAATTCATTTCTGCTGCTGATTGTTTTTGCTTCAGTTCTCTCCTTCTTCTTCACGTGTTGATTTAAAAGCAGCAGCACGCTTTTGAAGCACAGAGAGAACAGTGTGTGTGTGTGTGTGTGTGTGTGTGTGTGCGTGTGCGTGTGTGTGTGTGTTGCGGTATGGTTGTGTGGCTACATTTAGAACTGACACCACCATTTTACCTCGTTTAAGATTCAGGTTGGATTAAGTTGGAGATCAGGTTCAGGATAAACGTCGGGGCTCTGGAATGCAGCGCGTGTCCTCACGGCTGCAGAAAGATGAGTGTGTGAGGTCAGGACGGATGTTGAGCTCTAATGGCTTCAGTGTCGAGCTGCTGCAGGAGCTGAGCTGCAGCGGACGCCTGCTGAACTCCCACTTCATCTCAAAGCTGTGAATTCTATAGAAATACAATATCTAGTCAAGAGGATGCAGGGACGGATCGATTCAATATAAAACATATTTTCATAACAGGGACACGAGCGGCTCATTACAGCAGAATCCTCAAAACAGAATTCATTAGACGCCGGAGAAAGAAGCATGTGGAGGAATATTCAATAATTAGAGTTTCTGTTTTAAATTCTTTAAAATGGAGAAAACAGATGTGAACCGGTTGGATTCCTGAATCCTGAGAGCTGCCACACGTCACTCGTGAAGATCATAATGTGTAAATAAAGATGGACGACATGGCGGTGACATCCCTCCGAGGTGCACCCTGACGTGGAGACAGGAAGTCAGTGGTCTGCTCTCAGACCTGCACTGAACTCTGGAGGATTCAGACTTTCTCTGTGAAGAAGCAAAAAACAAAACACAAACATTTGGTGCCGGACTCGCAGAAGGTTTTGTTGTCGGTGTGTGATCTCCGCAGCGTTACGTCGCGCTGCTCCGTCTGAGCCGAGGTCATGTCGGACAACAGCTTATTTTATCTGCGCAGTATTTCTGCCCCCTAGTGGCGACAAACATCAGCTAATGCAGCTTTAAATAATCACTCAGTTCCTAAACATGCATCCATCAGTAATCAGCTGCTCCCACTCACACTGCCGCTGAATTAATGTGATGACTGACCACTTCACTCTGATTGTTCAGCGGAGGCGTCACTTTTCGCTTCTGAGCGACGGCCGAGCGCACGAGAGGATTTTCAAACGTTAAGTGACTTTTAAAAATGTGGGAGATCACAGGTATATCGACACGTTTAAATGATTTCTACACATGTTGTCAAGACTGGTTTATGCTCCTGGTGTGTCTGAGTCAGTCTGCTATCACACAGACAAACACTAGTTGGCGATGGTGTTCCCCTCCCACTCTGATTCTACACAAGACGGAATCTGAAGGGACAGAGCTCCGATAAATAATGATATATATATTATATATGTTTATAATTAAATTCTATATATTTTTATATAATGAGCCGAAGATTCAGACTTTGACTCTGGTGTTTAATTCAAGTCTCATTCTAAATGTACAAAAGTTAAAATCATGAACCACATCTGGAGAATCTTGTTTTTTTGTAATTCCAGATGTGACGATCACGTTAAGGTCGACTTCAGATGCAGCAGATTCATCGTGTGATCTGGAGACAAAGGTGTGTGTCTATGTGTGTGTGTGTGTGTGTGTGTTTGTTTGTGTGTCTTTGTGTGTGTGTGTGTGTGTCACGACTGCATTTTTAATTTTTGTTTGTCGTTATGAAACTGCTCAGAGAGTTGACCGCAGCTGTCACACTGCTGAGACTGTAACCCTGTGTGTGTGAGTGTGTGTGTGTGTGTGTGTGTGTGTGTGTGTGTTTGTGTGTGTGTGTGTGTGTGTGTGTGTGTGCTTCAGTGAGTTTCTGAAGGTGTAACTTAGTCTCGTATTGCCGATGACACTGAAACCTTTTTAAACTGTCACTCCTAATATCTGGTCTTTACAGAAGCGACTACAATGTGTGTGTGTGTGTGTGCGTGTGTGTGTGTGAGTGAGTGAGTGAGAGAGAGAGTGTGAGTGTGTGTGTGTGTGTGTTTACTGATTGTATTCACTGTGACAGTACAACAGCACTGTAAATGGAGTTTAAATTTTGAATGACCTTCGTGACCTGAAATTCACTCTCTGTTACCATCATACACCCACACACACACACACACACACACACACACACACTGTGTCTCAGTGGTGTGACAGCTGTGGTCGTGACCTCAGATTTTCAGACGTGTTTCCTCAGAACTAGAATCTGCTGCTGCGGAAAAAAAGGGAAATAAAAATAACGAGTCGAGGAACAAACACCACGACCACCAGCAGCTTTCTGACCACGTGATTGGTCGGGCCTGTCAATCCCAGGCTGATTGACAGGTCTGACGATGAAAAAGGTTGTGGTTCATCACCTGATCTCCAGTCGTCATGGAAACTTAGGTAGAAACTCATTTTCCCATATGTTCTGAGCCCTTTAACGACCGGGCGTCCATGTTGGCTCGACAGTGAAAATAGATTCGATGGAAACCAGCGACAGCTTGTCAAGTTTAAACGTCAGAAACGGTCGAAGTCCCTGAATGCACCAGATAACAAAATGAAAGTTCCGATCTTCATCACCTGATGTGACGGGAGTTTAGAATCTGATGTTAGCTTAGCACACAGGAGTTCCTTGAATGCACCAGTTGAAGCTCTGAGTAGTTTACTTAGTTACAGAAGTTCCCTGAACGTCTCTGCAGGTCTGAGTCACATTCAGGTTAAATAAGAAAAATGAAATGTGACAGATTCAGCAGCTGACGAGGAAACAACAGAAGCTTGAGCGGAAAGAAAACAAGTCGAAGTATAAAACTTCTTCTAATTATCAGGATCAGGTGAGTTAGCAGCTAATTCTCATCAGAGACAGTTTCATGTTGTTTAATTAGAGTCGATGGTAACGAGCTGTTGAACCACGTCCTCACTGACTGTGCCGAAAGACGGAGGCTTCACCTGCGAGACTAAAAATAACGGAGTAAAAATAGAAGAGAGGAAATGGAAAAACAAAGCAGAGGAAGTGGAGCGATCACAGATCAATGAGATTCATTTAATGTTCAGACGATGACGAATCAGAATTCACAACATTTGTCATTTATCACTTCGGGAAAGTGGCTTCATCCTTTTTTGTCCATGAATCAATAATGAAGGAGATTAAATGTGTGTAATAATATCAGTTGTGGAATAACATGCTGCGGTTCCCGGCCAATCAGAAATGTGCTTTAGTTTACTGTTTGAGTAACGTTGTGGTTCAGATCACAGCTGCAGCACATTTCTTATTTCCTCTCTCACCAGGATCACACCAGGTGAACTGGAATGTGAGATATATATATGAAATAATACAAATAATCCTAAAAGTCAGACTCAATTACTTTCTCTCTTGAGTCAGGGGCCACAGGACAAAAAAACAGGGGGGCGCTCAGAGTCCTAAGTGCTTTATCCTCACGCCCACATGAAACGTGTGGGTGTCCGACATGAAATATTAAAAGCTTTTTATCACAGTCAGGACTCAGAGTGCCTGGAGTTTTCTTTCTTATTCACAGGTTTGAGTACACAGGGGCGGTTCTGTTATCAAAAAACTAATTCCACTGTTAGTTTCCGCTCAAGCTACACGAGAACCAGTTCATTTATAAAATAACGATGTTTCTTACATCATCGGATCAGAAAACTGTCGTCGCACGATCGACGCCTGTTTCTGAATCTCGTGGAGCTTTGTTCTTCATGGAGCGATGAAAAGAGAGAAAACGTTGATAATAATTTCACCGCTGCAGAAAGAACAAGAGGAAAAGTTTGACTGATTTAAATTCAGCCAATAATAAAAGTCCTGCTTGTTTCTTTTCTTCTGCTTCATTCTTCCTCCTCTTCACGCCGCCGTGTCCCTCCTCTGCCTCTCTGAAGTTTCACAGAGATAAACTTGTGACAGCAGAAGAGAGACAGCGAGACGTGTCAGCACTCTGTGTGTGTGTGTGTGTGTGTGTGTGTGTGTGTGTGTGTGTGTGTGTGTGTGTGTGTGCAGGCAGCATGGTTCTGCTTCAAAGCCCATTTTGAGTCAATGGGTGTGTCATGACGGATTTTTGTCAGCCCCCTGTGGTGATACGAGACACTCTTGGTGTGTATCCGCAGTCAGTGTTTTCTGGTGTGTGTGTGTGTGTGTGTGTGTGTGTGTGTGTGTGTGTGTGTGTGGTAGCTGACTCAGTACCTCAGGGTGGATCCCTGAAGCTCAGCTGTCAGACTCTGTTTTTCTTCGCCGGTCTTTTGTCTCCCTCTCCTCTCGTACAGTAGATGTCTGTCTTTGTTTCTCTCCCCTGCTGGAGAGAATCCCTGCTACAGTTGGACGGAGGATTTCTCCATAAATCCTCTGAGCTCCGTCCCGACATCACATATTTCAACATATTCAACTCTGGAACATGTCAGCCGGTGAACCGCACGTAGCCCGGACACAGAAATTGTTTTATTATCATCTAGTGGTGGGATGGTGCTTTTGGGTCGTCCATCTTTGTGTCAGTCCGTTCGTCCTGTTATGAGATCCTGAGACCACCTTATGGGATTTTCTTCAAATGTGGTGCAAAGGTTCAGTCGGACCCAACGATGACCTGCAGTCGTCGGCAGAGGCGTCCAACCACAGGCAGCGGTTCTGTCGTGGTTTCCTGTAGAATCCAGTGTTCAGAGCTTGGATCCACAGACACGGTAGATTAGTGAGGGACAGATTTACTGAGACGCTCTGGGATTTATTGGCAATAACAAATTTAATGTAATAACATCAGCTTTGTCCTCTGACCACGGCTCAGAGCTCAGGGGATTGAATTAGGCTGCAGGTAACTATGGTTACGGTGAACTGACGGCCGCCACGTTGTTCCAGAGATTATGAGGATTACAACGGGGGACGGAGGATTTTTCACCAGTTTGCACAAATAAAATTAAACAAATAAAATTAAACAAATAAAAGACAATGATCTTGGTAAATATTAAAACGTCTCTCCTCCTTCTCTAGTTTCCACATTCTGACAATTTGAAAATGCAGGAGGCTGCAGAACCTCCGATGAAATACATTTTTGACCTGATGGTGGCGCTAGAGTGTGTACAGTGAAAATCACCTTCAGTAACAGCTGGTCAACCTCCTGCTGTGCCTGAGCTCTGAGCCGTGGTCAGAGGACGAAGCTGTCATATGATTCGTCCTCTGAGGACCATGAATGTCCATATAGTGAATAATCATCCAGTTCTTAGATCCGCCAACATGGCCGCTCTTAGCCCCCGGCCAATAAAAATATACCAGCGCCCCCTGGAGGTCAGTCAGTGTTTCACGACTTGATCAGGGGAAGAGGTGCGAGTGTCAGATGAGCAGAGAGCAGCCGGGATAAAGGAAGTTATTAAAGTTGTGGTGGATGAAGTGTGTGTGTGTGTGTGTGTGTGTGTGTGTGTGTGTGTGTGTGTGTGTGTGTGTGTGTGTGTGTTAAATGGACAACTCGGCATTAAATCTCATTAGGAAGTGAGGATGAGAGAGAGCCGGTCTATACTGCCTGAGGACACACACACACACACACACACTCACACACACACACACTCACACACACACACTCTCACACACACACACACACACACATCCTGGCGTTCGGATGCCTCTGGTTTCATTTAGAGTGGAACATCCCATGATGAGGGTGTGTCCGTTTCCATGGTGATGCATACTGTGAGGCTTTCGTCCAAAAGCCTTTTCAAATATTTTCCTGACTTCCGACACATCTGCAACTTGGAGCGAGTTCAGGCTGGAGAAGTGCTTTAAGGTGAAAGTCTTCCTCCTTCTTCTCCCTCCGCTCCTCTCCTCCGTCCATCAGGGTCAGTTTCTCTCCATCCTCCTCCCTCCGCTCCGCTGCCTCTCACCGGTTTGGTCGTCGCTCGGTTTTTTCCTTGTTCGTCTTGTTTTGAAAACAATTAGTAAGTAATTATCTTTGCACCTAATTAACAGTCGTACAAGAGAAAGCTGGCGGAATAAATGAAAATAAATAATTCAGCAGCCGAGTCTGGATCATACGTACTTATTTTTTTATTTTCGGTCTTGGTTTGACGCCAGGTCTCTCAGCTCCCACGCGCTGTCTGTCTCTGCTATAATTAAAATCACATTCTCTGCCAAGATGCACTAGTTATCTTTAGTCAGACTCCAGAAGAACATGAAACTGAGACGTCCAAGGCTTTTAGAACAACGTGGCCTCGGTGAAACAAATAGCATCTGTGGCACCTGGACCTGAAGTGAAGAGGTGGAAGATCTGAATCGATGCCTCTTGGGTCTGGATTGAAAGTTCCTCATCGAGAGAAACCGTCCTCGTTGTCTTAAAGAATTCTGACCATCCGTCCACCATCTTGGTTGTTGTAATCCAAACACAACCTTTATGCAGAATCTTAAAGTCAAAAGCATCTTGATTTCCAGAAGGTGTCACATCTTGGTTCTGGTGGTTGAACATGAAGGTGGATTAACTTCTGGGTTAAATGTGGGCGGAACTCTCAGATAAGTCCAGACGGATGTGGGTCTTTCTGGGCTGATGTCAATATTGGGGGAGTCATTTTCGATATCGGAGGATTAGTACACTCCTGAACTCAGACGGGTAAATCCTCACACACTGATCGTGAACACTGGCTCCCGGCACCAGCTGAGCGTGCAGCTCCCAAATGTTTAGACTTGGAACGCGGGGCACGTCGACTGCAACACGGATTGATGATCTACGATGTTTGTGACCCAGATATTCCCCGATGTAAAGATGAGGGATTCTGCAGGAAACTCCTCCTCCACTGGTTTGTCAAGCCCGAGGCGTTGTTCCTGGAGGAAACAAGCAGGTGACAGAGCTGTTCTTTTGTTTGCTTCTTCGTTTTGTCTCGACAGCGAAGACGCGGAGACAACGTCACAGTTTAACCGCACATAATAACCGATCCATGACCGATCCAGGGACATTGTCTCAGACCTGAGGTAGAAAATCTCCCGGCTGTTAAAACACCTTGACCTCGGTAAACTCGTCTCCTGAACCTTTATGAAGCGGTGAGGAAGTTGGAAATACACGATCTTGACGCAGGTGAAAGATTTGAGTCACAGGGTCGAGCTTTGTGGAGCTTCTCAATGAAGCGTCTTCAGATGACGGAGCTCTGGATTATAAATCTTTATCGGAGTTACGCTTCTTGACTGAGGACGACCTTGAAGCAGCAGATTGACTCGGGTGAAGCTCATCCGCCCGTTTTGAAGAGGGTCAGAGGTCGTTTTTTTTTAATCTATCGTATAAAGAGCCGGACGCAGGGAAAATTAAACATCCGGAGACATTTTCATCTTTTTTTTAAATCGACTTTGTTTTGAATGAGCCGATAAAAAAATGGCAGAAATGGAGTTTCCAAGACAACATCATGAACCGCCTCCACCAAACTGTCCGTTATCAGTGAATAATCATCAATGATGAGATACTAACACATGAGTATTATTATTATCTTCCATTAAATATTATCTTATATTATTATCTTCCATTAAATATAACAGAAAACTTAAATAACGTTTCTCACGATCCGTCATATTTCAGCCTGTGATTCTGTTTTGTATTTTTCACAGGCACCTGTTTCTTCTTTGTTTTTATGACAGTTAATAAATAACTTTGTCATTCGGAGAATTCCACGTACCGGTTTCAGTGGGACGGCAGCGATCTGTATTTAATATTCCAGTGAAGCTGAGGTTCGACTTGTGTTTCTGTCCCTCTGTGTGAACGGAAGTAATAAATAACAGACACATGAAAAATCTACTTGATATTTATTCACAGACACATTTTCTGGCAATAAATTTACTCCTGCTACAGAATAATAAAACATTTTATAACAAATAAAAATGGAAAAGCACTCGGGGAAGGTTTTCTACTACTTTCAGATAACTTTGCAAAATTAGAGCTTCAGCTTCCATAAAAACATGAAAATGTGTGTTTTCATCTAATCAAACAACATTAATTACTAAAACAGAATAAAATGAATTCCATTAATAATAAGTCCACTCATTTAAAAACAAGAGAAAAAGCAGATCTCAGCTCGACCGGCCGTCGTGTCTGTTCAACAGAAGCCTCGGATCAAACTGACCTGACGCGATCAGCTGAGATCAGAGTCACGCTGACCTCGTAATGTCGAGCGGACTGAACACGAGGGTGAAGACGTTCCTCGTCTTTACGTCACCGTGCCGCCCTTCATCCGTATTCATCTTCTCCGTGTGGATCAAAAAACCAGCTCCAGAAAAAAAGGCTTTCATTGTCGCTTCTGTATTTTTAACTTTCATTAATCGTCTTTGTGAGTTCCGTGGCGACGATTCATTTCATCTCTTCAGTCTTTCAAAGATACTTTTATCCAACGGGCTTTGATTAGCTAACCGCGCTATCGTCATTTCCTGGTTCACAGCGACGACAGGAAACCTGCAGGTCTGTGGAAAAACATGTGGAACAATTCAATTCCCTCAAAACCGAGCGGAGTTCGGAGCCAAAGACAATTATCAGAAAACTTTTATAAAAGAGGTTTGATTGTTAATCAACATGCGAAACGTGTGATTGCCGACTGATGGGAAACATTTTAATTGTATTCAATTAAATATACAACAAATCAGTTTCCAAAGACGATGATGTTGGACTCTTTTTTTTCTTTACGTCAAATATTCACATAATGCTTATTATTATTATTTTAATTATTATTAATAATTTAAAATATTTTCTGCATCTTTACTCTCGCCAGGCTCGGCTGTCTGAAGCTGCTGTGAATACATATTGAAATACAATTTAGTGCTGTTGGGTAAAGTCTTATTAACCATGAGTGGTCGACTGCTGCTTGTGAAGTAGCTCTGTTGTAATCACATACAAGTACATGCACGTCCTTTATATGCAGTACAAATACAAATACTGTGGAATCAAAGGATGAGCAGAATTCCAAATGAATGACGCTAAACGACCTTGACTGCTTTTTATTCAGCTGATAAAACGGTGTCGTCAGTATCATCGGTCAGAAGATGAAGCCGAGGCAAAGACTCGCACATTTCTTCTCAGCGTTGGTGGTTTGATATCGATCGGACTTCTCTGTGTTTGATGAAGGATTTATGGCAGAGCAGGGCAGACAGGCAGGATGGAGTTATTTTAGATGAAGCTTTATTTAACGAGGTGAGTCCCACAGGAGAGCGAGTCACAGAGAGAGAGAGAGAGAGAGGTGTGTGTGTGTGTGTGGGGGGGGGGGGTCAGAGGTCAGAGGTCGTCACGCAGCGGCTGAACGCAGCAGAACAGAGCGAGAGGATCCGACTGTTCTGCACAAATGGGTTCAATTTATTTCGAGTCTGTCGATTCTCCAGTTGATCTGCGAGGAACCTTCGCTGCTGCTCCGTCCACAGCTTCCTGCTCTCGGTGCTTCCTCCGAGCTCGTTAGGGTTTTTGTGATGGAGGAATTTTAGGGATGATTTCCTTGTTTTAAGGGCGAAGGGAGCGAAATGTTGTTCGTCCTGTGGAGCTGTCGGAACCAATTTGAGCTTTTCATCGATATCAGTGTTTATGTTTGATTCACAGAAGATACAAGTCAGAACTGTGCAGAACCTTCGTTTATAGAAATATCTTGGTTGGAATTGCATTTTGTTTTTTAAAGTAAAGTTTATGACTGAATTGTTAAAAAATCAAACCTCAGTTACGTTTTATTTGTCATTACGGTTTGATAATGATATCTACGGAATCATTGCCAGATTCCTCATATTTTCTTATATTGATTTAATCAAATATAAATAAATTAATATCCCGTTACATTTTCATTATACAGGACACAGCTTTGTAAAGCCGAGTAAACCTCTGGTCAGTGTCACTGAAATTATAAATTACAAGTTACGTCCATTTAAAGAAACATTTGTTTTAGCTAAAATAAAAATGCGTCTGCAGGTGAAAACGCAGCAGTGAGAGAGATGATGTCCTGCACTGACCTCCGTCCACCAGACTCCCGTCAGAAATAGAATTGATTTTAAGATCCTCTCTCGTTTTAAAAGCTCTCCTCGGTTTGATATCAGCACTGACTCCTCACATTTCCAGTCAAAATCCAAAGGTGACTCAGTCTTTTCATTTACCGTGTGAGAACAGCTCTGTCAGATCTGTCTCCACCTCTGACGATAGAAAGTCAAGATCTGATGTCAAACTTTTAACTTTTAATTAAACCGGTGGTTTCTCACATGTGCTCTTAAAAAACCGCGGATGAGCGTCATCCTATATTCTACACATAAAGCAAATCTCAGAAAAGACCTTGTTCTGGTTCCTCCGTCATTAATCATCTCAGGATTCCTCAGATTTATCTTATGACACGTCGGAGGAGCTCAAACCCTCCAGTTACAGTCTCCTGCAGGGAAACAGCAAATAAAGATGGACGACACGTCTCCACTTCCTGCCACTGCACAAAACTGGAGCAAAAAGAGTCTCCGCCTGTTTTTATATCATACATCATCAAATAACCAATTAAAACAGAACATATCAGAAACATGAACACTTGGAAAAAAAAGTAATCATCTTAGCTTGGTCCCATCTGCTAACATGGAGGAGGTGACCTATACTGCAGCCAGCCACCAGGGGGGCGATCTTTATATCTCCTGGCCTCAGTATTGTCAGTCCACATTAAGGTTGTGTTACTGGAGGAGCAGGTGTGCGTCTGTGTGTCGGTTCACACGTGTCTACTCCCTGGTGCTCAGTTAAAGTCCATATATCGAGTTAATGTTTAACATCTGGACACCTCTGGGAAACAAACACCTGTGTGTGAACCTCAACCTGCAGGTGCATGTGTCTACTTGCTGGTTTCCTGTGAGCTTCCCGGTCGCAGGTGTCTAACTCCTGGATTGTTGATCGCAGACCAACTTTACAGAAAGTCTAATTCCTCTAATATGAATTCTTCTCACAGCTCCAGCATTTGTTGATGTTTGTGTTGGAGAGGGAGCGAAGCCAGAATGAGGAATCTGTACTTGGTATTCAGTGTCTGTGTGTGTGTGTGTGTGTGTGTGTGTGTGTGTGTGTGTGTGTGTCTGTGTGTGTGCAGATAAGTGTGGCTTTGTTTTACCACCAAACGTCCAAAACCCCTGTTCCCTGTGCACGTTTAAATGTCTGCTCGATGGTTATGATTTGGTTTGAGCGTGATGCGTTCAGCGCTGATGGTAGAAGTGTGTGAAGTCAATGAAGGGTCCTCAGGAATACAGTAAGACCAGTGTGTGTGTGTGTGTGTGTGTGTGTGTGTGAGACTCCAGGGAGGAAGTGTCACCTTTAGCTCTTGTGGTGGAAGCTGACAAGTCATTAGCTGGGCATGCACACACACACACACACACACACACACACACACACACACACACACACACACACACACACACACACAAACACACACACACACACACACACACACACACACACACAGATATATTTATATAAACACAGACACGCTAAAAAATATATAAATATATATACACACAAACACATACTGCTCACCAGCTGGGTCACAAGAGGTCACACAAAGTGACACCATAATAAGTCTTTGTCAGTCTGATCAATGGCCACACACACACACACACACACACACACACACACACACACACACACACACACACACAGTGAATACCAACAAATGGACACACACGGTGAATTCTAATTAGCCGATGGGCTAAACGAGGCAGTGATCCCATTTACTGCTCACAATACAAAAAGTTTAACTTTCTCTCCGTCTCCCTCTCTTCCTCTCCCCACTCTCTCTCTCTCTCTCTCTCTCTCTCTCTCTCTCTCGCTCTCCTCATGTTAACAAGTTAGTTTTTTTCCGCGCAGCGACTCATTTATCAGAGCGGGGGAGCGTAAACATGAATTAATCAACTTCTGTTTGTTTCAGCACAATTAGTGATCAAATCAATTTCTGCCTTCTCAGGACGGAGAGAGGCGAGGAAGAGGAGGGAGGAGTGAGGGACGGGGGCGTGGAGGAAAGGTAGAGGGAGGAGGAGGAGGAGATGAAGAGGAGGGAAATATAATAAAAATAAGGAAAGAACACAGTCGTGGAATAATGGAGGGATAGGTGGAGGAGGAGGGAGGCATGAAAAATATTGTTCGCATAATTAAATGAAGCAACGACAGATTGAAAATGCAAAGGAGGAGAGGAGCGAAGGAGGAGGTGGAGGGGTGGTATGAAAAGGAGGATGGAATAAAGGAGGGATTGATTAGGGATAGAGGGAAAGAAAGAAAGAGATTAATGAAGGTAAAATGAGAAGGTAGAAGATGGGAAGAAAGGGAGGAGGAAGGTGGGATGAAAGGGATTATAAAGATGAGAGAAAGAGAGGAAAAGGAGTGAAAGATGAAGGAGGCTAAGATGAAAGCAATAGAAAATGAGCAGGGGAGTAAAAGAGGGTGAGAGCAGAGAATGAAGAGAAATGAAAGATCAAAAGAAAGGAGGAAAGAATGGTAAGAAGGAGGTCAAGGAGCAAGACAGAAGAGAAGGAGGTAAAGTGAAAGAGGGAAGGTCAGAGAAGGAGAGAAAGTTGTAAGAAGAAGGAAGGAATACATGAAGACAAAGGAAAGAAGAAGAATGAAATGAGAAGATGAAAAGAAGAGTGATGGAAATGAAAGGAAGGGGCAATGGAAGGATGGAAAAAGGAGGCCAAGGAGTAGAGGTGGCGAGAAAGACTCAAGAAGGAGGAGTAAGGGAAGAAAGGACGGGACTGAGGAAATAAAACCGTTGGAAAGGAAAGATAGAGAGGACGTGAGGAGGGACCGAGGAAAGAAGAAGAGGATGAAGGAGGAGTGACTATGGGAGGGAAGGAAAGAGGAAAGAAGGGAAGGATGACTGAGCGACAAAGGAAGGATCCAGAGGAGACGTCAGAGGAACGAGGAGAGAAGGATGGAGGGATGAAAGGAGGATTGATGAGTGGAGGTTTGGATTGAACGTGTGATTAGCATTTAGCTGACTGAACCAAACTGTGCTGCTGCATCACTATCTACACACACACACACACACACACACACGTTCATTAATAACCCGATGATTTTTTAAACGTCAGAATTTTAAATTAGAACCGACCCAGGCGATCGACAGAGAACACAGAAGTTGAGCCGCGGCCAGAAGATTACCTGCGGACCTGGTGATGACATCAGAGCTGCTGCTCGCTCAGCTGTTCAAAGCTCCGTGACGCTGTAGAACTCCGATCTGGAAAACAAGCTCATTGCTTTTGGCGCGATCGGTGACGTCACTTGAATGGAAGAGTCCCGCCCCCGACGTGTCACGTGTCACGGTTGCCCCCCCCAACAACACACCTGCTGAGTTTGAAGTAGATCGGACCAACGGTTCCAACGAGTCCCGACTTTACATGAAGATCAGCGTCTGGACCTCAGATGAAGATCTGAGCGGAGCTGCAGGTCGTAATGAAGAGTTCACCCTCTCTCTCTCTCTCTCTCTCTCTGGAGAGTGGATATTTGTTCCTCCGTGACAAAGCAACACATTTGTTTCCAGCAACCGAGGCCGATTTAATAAACTGCACTTGTCTTTTAAGTGTTTTGTATTCAAGGGTGATGCTGATGCTTCCCCGGGGACCGTACGTCTGAGTAAGCCGGGTACATCGCGCTCCGTCTTCACAACACAAGCAGCAGCGTGGAGCGATTGTTGAAACTTCTCCATTGACCCACGTTTATATTTTCCCCGCAAAGATCTTCACAGGCCTCTCCCTGTGAGCTGTGTCGTTCAGCGGAGGCAGGGATAAGAAGTAGGACAGAACAGCGGAGGTTTGTCAGGAAGCAGGTCGGAGTGAGCGTCGGGTTCAACACAGTGAAACTCTGACATCGAGGATCGTCTCTCTTTCAACCACGGATCAGAAAACACATGAACCGTGTTTGTCTGGGTTCTGTCTGTTTTGAACGGAGCTGGCAGAGTTCAGCACACGTGCAAACAAAGACGTCACAAATTTAGAAAGTAATTATCCGATATTTTAGTTTTTACGAACGACAAAAACATAAAACGCTAACGACCTTTCAAAATAAAGAACGATTAACTTTAATCAAATAATAAAGAAGTCTTCAGTCTGCCTCCTCCACTTCCTGTGGGCTGGACTTAAATGACCACTTCCTGCAGCCCTCGGACCTTTTGCCAGGTGAGCTCGGGAAATAAACAAACCGTTAAATCACGATGTGCTTTGTGAAACAAACGCTGAATGTGACAAAATGATTCGAACACTTAGTGAGCTGAGCCTCGAGGAAAGTTCTGATCCTTGTTCCCTCCGTCAAGGTTTCAGCTGTTTGTTAGCCTGTTAGCCTGTTAGCAGGATCTCGATGGATTACCATGAAGCTTTGTGAAGGAAGTGATGTCGGTATATTTCGATTGTTGTAAGAATCCAGATCTATAGGTTGTTAACATGGTTTCATGAGGAAGCTGCTGAGGCTCGACAGTGATCGAGTGATTTTCAAAGAATTTTTCTGTCTCCTCTTCGGTCGACACGTGTTTTTTTTCCCTGTGTGATGTTTGGGTCACGTGATCTCTGAAGAACTGAAGAACCTTTGTGGTGTTTCGGGACCTGAATGTTTTTCTTTTTAAATCCAGCAGAATGGAAATGCTCCGTGTGTCGTGGAGCTGAATGACTCATGTCTGGTTTTGCAGTGAATGAGAAATGTGGTTTATTGTTGTAAAGGTTGTCGGTCGTGTTTCTGGCCTAGTTCCAGACAAAGCATCTTGTTTTTACATTTATGCATTAGTGGAAAGAAAGTATGTGCATTTACTTCATTGCTTGTTTCTAAATACTTGAGTATTATTACTCTATTGTGCTTGAATATTTCACTTTCTCTTTGACGATGCTCTGATGGAACAGAGCTGCTCTGCAGGGATTTACTGGACACGAGCTCAGGGAGTTGTCATCGTGTTTTATAAGATAATAACCAACATGCATGAGATATGATCTTGTCCCGTCTCTCAGGATGTTTGGAGCTCCGTCATGAAAGATGCCGGTCTGCAACTCCTGAAAACTTCTCCGGCATTTTACTGGTGGAACTTTTACTAGTATAGTTTTGAGTACAGAGCTTTTACTTGTTCGTGCAGTAATCTGACTTCTCTCCCACCGTTGCCTCTACAGCACATTTCTGAAACATTGCAATGAATCTTCTGTCGTATTTTATGATAAAATAGAAGAATCTTTATTATGTTCTGGAACATTTCCTGGCGAGGAGCAGTTGTCAGAACGCCAGGAGCCTCGTAGATTTCTGGCTCTGTAGACACGAGGGTTTGTCCATCAGGAAACAAGGAAACACGTTTGTGAAAATGTTGAACTGCTCCTCTGAAGAAATAACTTGGTTGAGTTTAGTGAGACAATATCTTAGATTCCAAACGCACCAGACGTCTGTGTTCACATCGGAGATGTTTTGGATTAAGTTAAGACGGTTGAAGTTAAGAAATTTCTATTTCATTACTTCAACTGTGTTTTATGAAAATTAAATCATTTAGGTCGGACCACTGACATTTCTATAAAAAGAAAGAAAACCAATCATGAGTCAGATTATTGGGTCGTGACGGAGGTTCACACGCGACTGAGCGATTTAGTTCCTTGTGTTTTTCAGTCAGTTTCAATGACAGTGATAAATATGAGTTTTCATTTACATTCCTGAACAACGTTCTGCTGAGCTCAGGTCCTTCAGTTCATTTTTAATACGACAACACAGCAGCTGCTCACTTCTGCAGACTGAAGGAGTGAAACACTGCAACACACACACACACACACACACACACACACACACACACACACACACACACACACACACACACACACACACACACACAGGTCATCACGCAGATAGTGGAGCAACCTCGGCTATATAAAGCAAAGAGAGACAGAGGCATACATTAATGTTCAGGGTCGTTTTAACACAGGAGATGAAAATACAGTTATTCGACTAAAACACACACACACACACACACACACAGACACACACACATTCCTTCAGGCTGCCAAAGTCATGTTGCCTTTTTGCTTAACCTCCATTACATCCCTGTGCGTGTGCACATGCATACACACACACACACGGTGAGACGCACTCGTGCTCGCTCACTCTGAGCGCGGCGTTGAAGGCGTGGGCTGTTGCTTCACGTTACATCTCTCTGCTGAGATGATGGATGGAGGATATAAAATCCATCTCTGCAGGCCATTTAGAAAAGAAATGAACACTGACACTGAAAGGATGGATAGATGGATGGATGGATAGATAAATGATAAATGGAAGGATAGATAAATGATAGATAGATACCGACCTTTATCTATAACCAGGATTTTCTACTGACATGTAAATCTGTTTTATGAATCCTGTTTGAAAAAACAGCTCAAAGATTTTCACTGAAACCAGAAAAGAGACAAAAACAAATGAATGAATAGATGAAAAGAATAGAAAGCAGCTGCACTTGTCATTAAGTCGTATCAGGGAGTTTTCGTGATGCAACCCAGGTTTAACAGGCCGGATCTGTAACGTCTCTGTAAATGCATCATAAATAAAGAAGGAGTCAGAGGAGAGGGTGATGAATGAACTGATGTTTTTCTGCCTTTTCATCTTCGCCCGTTAACGTTTGCTCTGCGGAGAGAAAATCATTTGACTCAAACGCTTCCTGCGACTTTTAACGTGAAGCGTTGATGAGCTGACGTTGAGAATCAATCACCGCTCCTGAAAAATCCTTCTTCTTCTCTGCTTTTATTCACGCTCGTGTTGTTGATCTGAACTCCTGTCGTTGAATATGAATCTGACTTCCCATGTCAACACGACCTTTGAGCCTCCGGCTTGTTTTTGTTGGCTCCTCCGCACGGCGCTCGCTTTAGTCTGGATTGGACCAGAGCTCCCACAGCATCCTGGTCGTATAGAAACTTCCTGCTGCGCCTGAGTCACCAACCAATCAGGTGACAGCTGTAATGTGTCGTCCGCCCGTGACACTGAGACGGAGCAGAGAACATTATGTGTGTGTGTCAGAGAGAGAGAGAGAGGGAGAGAGAGAGTGTGAAAGAGATGGATCAGTATTGGATTTTGAGTCGTTTATATTCAGCAGGTGTTCAGACACTCTGCTACAGTACAACACACACACACACACACACACACACACACACACAGCTCCATATATAAATCCATTAGAAGTTATTGTTCATTGGTGCGTTTCTGCCGCAGCTTTTGCTGAATAAAAGCCTCTGATTCAATTGAAAACTTTATTGTCCCGTGACGAAGATTTGGTTTGCAGAAACAGTTTATGACGGAAAACACAATAAAAACAATAAAAACACATAAAAGCAGCCGCGGCAGATGCAGAGCAGCGTGATGTGATGGGAGCAGACCGACGGAGGAGTGAAACCTGCGGAGTGAAAATAAGATTTAATACAGTTACAGCGAGCGTTGGGATGAGAGAGGAAACCTGCTGAAATAACATTTAAACGTGATTACAGAGGCTGAAGTCCTCCTGGAGCCGCCCAGGGACCGCAGAGGTCATTACACACAACAATATGAAAGATGGTAAACAACATACGGATGATTTAGATGATGTGAGAGCCTTCAGACAGATGCTGCTGCAACACCAGCATCAGGAGAGTTGGAGATCTGGAACGAGTTTATGTGACTGTTGGTGAAGAGGAGAGAAATAAAGAGGCAGAAGGAAAGACGGATTGAAAACTCACACAGGAAGGATGTGTAAAGTCACAGTCGCTCAATTTGAACGTCATCAAATCGTTAAATTAATGTCCAGTGTGATTCAAAATGAAGAGTCAACGCAACAATCGAACAAATGCGAGAAAGAGGTGAAGCACTCGGCTGATTTGTGAAAGAACTTCAGAAACGACGCATGGACAAAAGGACACTGGCATCAAACCGACGGGTTCAACAACCTGAATCGATATTTTCTGGATTTTCTTTTGTGGAGGCAGCGGTGAAAGATGTGATCGTACACCCGTGGTTCTGTGTACCCACACCGGCCGGTTGCCATAGAAACGGCAGAGGAGTCGGAGCGGAGCAGCTGCGTGTTGCACTGAAGCATCGTGAGGTTTAAATGCACAGACAGCCACTCAGACACTCCTGCCAGCTCCAGATGCATTGTGGGTACCAGGGGTGCAATTTAGTTCAAGTGCCTCTGTCTGAGCACGACACCGACAAACACACACACACAAACACACACACACACACTCTCCCCCCGTACGCTCACACACACTTGACATGATTCACCGTGCTGAGTTACAACCCAATTTACAGAGGGAGAGTTTCACTGATGACCTGGCAACCCAGCGGCTTCTTTATTTACTATCTGGCAACCCGACATCACATTTACTCTCCAGGAGCCGGGGAGACGCCGGACCGCGGCCACGTGCGCTGTTTGTTTCAGGGCGGGACGCTTGTAAGAACAAATACACGAGATGTTTCCAGGGTAACGAGAAGCTAATTATCGCCAACGAGCCAGTGTACCCATCATGCTTTGCTTTGGATTTGTGCGAAACAAACTGGAGTCTCATTATGACAAGCAGCGCGTTGTCATTAGATTCAATGGGTGCATTATCACAGCAGTGTGTGTGTGTGTGTGTGTGTGTGTGTACCAGATGGTGATGCATCCACCATGCAGTCATTAGGAGGAAATTAGAATCATGAACAAACTGTTTGTGTGTTTGTCTCCGTTACTTTCCTCCAGCCGGTTTCCAACCTTATGAACACGGAAATAAAAACACTTTATCTCCGGTTCACGAACACCTGTTGCTTCTTCTCGAGGGAAACTTTCGATAAGTTGAATCGCTGGTTTGAAGTCTGTGACAAAGAACCTGACGATCTGTGGTGACGACATGAGAGTGGCAGCTCGACCGTCAGGTTTCAAATCCAACTGTCGGAGCTGCGGAAAATGTTTTTATGACTTTTTATTGTTTAGCGCAACAATCAGACTCGAAGAAGATTGATTCCAGTCAAACATCCAGCTCCAACATGTGTCTGTGTAGTTGTAGTTGCTAATACTGACGTTACTGTCATTGCATCAAACACACATCTTATATTCATAACTACCACAACTTAGCACGAGTCTCTTATTCGTTCTTTGTCATCTCTCGTATTTATTCTCTTGTTTATTGGCGTATTCATTGTCCCAGTACTTTGCTGTGTATCATTTACTCAGGTTTACACAGTTTTTAGTACTTTTTATGTTTATTAAATGATCTGTTTTATTTCTGCTCTGCTCTACGTGCATCTATGTATTGTGAGTGTCAACATTCTCTTGGAGGTTATTTAAAATTACGAAAGAAAACTCTGCAGGTCTAGAACGATTGTATAACTGTGTCCCAAACTCAGAGGCTGAATCTGAAACTGTACAGCGTTGCTTTTAAAGATCTGCTGATGATTCAAGTTTTCAGGAGATTCAAGACTCCTTGCTCCTGCTGAAGCGAGGCTGAATGTGTGAGTCGTGTCCGAAGCCGCTGGATTAAAGCTCAGCGTGTGTTCTGTCATCAGATCCCAGCGATGATGGGAACGGCTGACGGAGGCTGAGGACCGGCTGACGGGCTTCGTGATGCTGGTCCTGGATCAGGTCCTCATGGAAGACGGAACCTCACTCTGCTCGTCCTCTGAAGATGAAACCAGGTAAACAAGTACAATAGAAACAAAAACTACAATTCAAATCAATGCAGAGAATATGTACATATGCACCTTTCATGAGGATGTAAACTTTCCCATACGTATACTAAATAGTGTGATATAGTATAAGTGTGTATATGGCTGCAGATCATCAGCTCGCTCAAATGAAAGTCCACAAGTCGCACGTTTATCTCAATAAGAAAAATAAAACCTTTTCCTCGAAGCTGCTGGTCTATAGAGCTGGACCCCTTTTTTAAAAAGAGCCAGTTTCAAACAGTTGGAGGCGACGTGGAGTCGGAGAATCTTCTGCAAACACAAACAAGCTCATTCATCTATTACTTCACCTCATCTGCATAAATTTAAATATGGAGAGTAAACAGTGAATTGGTAGTTTGTTAGTACGGCTTTGAGCTCCTGGATTGGATCCTGTTATATGTAATGTAGAGGAGAAGTGCTCAATTACTCCTGTGCATGTGCAGTGTGTGTCTGTCCGTGTGCAGTGTGTGTCCGCGGTGCATGTGCATTGTGTGTGTGTGTGCAGCGCGTGTGTGCAGCGCGCGTGTGTGTGCTATGCTAATAATTCCATGGAGGGTTGAGGCAATCAAAAACCTCTCACTTTTAATCAGCGTCACACTGAGCAACACACACACACACACGCACACACACACACACAAACACACACACACACACACACACACACACACACGCACACACTCTCAACATGTTGTAAACCAGTTTGACAACTCCAGTATGGTGAGAGTGTAACACAAATACACACATGCCTCACGTTAGAAAAATAAATTGGGGTACAATAGTACAACACACACACACACACACACACACACACACACACACACACACACACACACACAGTGCTCAGAGGACAAAGCAGCCTATCAAAGGTAGAGAGAAGCAATCTGTTTTACATGTGTACAGTTTGCTGCCACACACACACAGACACACACAGACACACACACACTTTGTCGTCAGCCTGGAACAGATAGAAGTGAAAATAAAAGTTAAGAGAGAAAATAACAAGAGAAAAAATTACACGTAAAAAAAAGAATCGATACCTGCAGATCACGCAGAGCCTCCAGAACCCGCCTGCGTCCGTTTGAAATCCAGACCGCGTGTCATCGATCCAAACGGGGGGGGGGGGGGGGCTCCGAGGACGACCTGCCACAGCGAGTCCACTCAAACGGAGAGGAGGCCGGTTTCATTCGGACACTCCACCATCAGAGAACTGTGTGTGACCTCCCTGATTCTGTGACAAACTCAGACCTTCGTCCAGAACGGGAGCGGCGGCGTAGAACCAGTCAGGTCGACCTCGCACTCGCGAAGTCGGTGAAGTCGGAAAACTGGAGTTTTAACAATTTGACGCCTGTTGTGCTGATTCATGCTCATCTGGAGACCGGACTCACACCGACCTCTTTCTCATCCTCCCTCCTTGTCTTTCCTCAAATTCATTGACACGTCAGACGGACCGACCATCGGCACCACCGGTAAATCCTGCTGCGTCAGTGGGATGTCAAAAAATCCATAAAGTTTTTACCATCAGCAGGTGAGCTGACCTCAGTCTAACAGCTGCTCTCTGTGTGTACCTGCAGTTCAGTTGAACATAGTGAGTGTGTGTGTGTGTGTGTGTTCACTGCACACAATAATCAACCCACACTGTCCTGACCCTTGTCCTCTGACCCCCCCGCCTGCTGGTGCACGGCTGCCGATAGATGAGTTTTCTTCCTCCACTGGTTGATAATAAAAGATTTATTTATAGATTCCAGACATAAAGGTTCCAGAGACAAAAACTGTCCAAGTGAAAAACAGTTATTTCCAACAAGGTTCAGGCAAAGAGCGAGAAAATAAAGACGGACATGAGTCCTCACCCCCACCGTACGAACGCTGCCGTCACTTTGACGTCACAGCTCCAGTACCCGGGACTCAGTCTCCTCTCAGACCGGAACCAAGTGTCCTTTTGATTCTTATCGTCCAGTTCCGGTGAAATTTTGAGAACCGTCTGAAACACGTCTTCCACAAATCATTTCCTTTACGTCCTCTGTGCAGTTGGAAGTCATCACATTTCTCCGAGCCGTCCACATCAGGGTGAAGCGAGCGTGCGATTGTAAATAAACATGGACGACGTGTCAACGAGGAAGGGAATAGAACCTGTACTGCCACCGGCCACCAGGGGGGCGAGCGAGACGCCTCGGCTTCACTTTTGTTGAGCCGTCACGTCGTCCATCTTTATTTACAGTCTGTTGTTGGACAGTCTGAAAGTGAAACCTCACATCACAGCAAACTGCTGTTCTGTCCCAACTGAGACACATCCCACATTCATCAGACTCCGTTTACACACACACACACACACACACACACACACACACACACACACACACACACACACTCCTTATGATGGAGCTGAGACACAGCGAGCTTGTGTTGTGTTCACTGACCACAGGAAGCTCGGCTCTTTCTGCATCTGTCTCTTTTATGTGCTGTCACCATGAATCATGGATGGATTTGTGCTTTCAAGGAATTTGAAATATTGATGTTTGGCTTTACGTCTCCTCTCCCTCCGACACTCCTCTTTCATATTTCTGCTCGGCCTCTTCTCTTTCTGCTGCTGCTGCTAGATTGGTGTCAAGTGCAGAGACCACACACACACACACACACACACACACACACACACACACACACAGACACACACACAGACTTACTACCTAACAAGTGATACACATTCATTACATTTTCTGCCCACTGTGTGTTCTGACACCAATCTACCCCGAGGCAGAAGAGTGTGCCACCCACTTAGATCGCTCTCTCACTCTCTCTGTCGCTCTCTCTCTCTCTCTCTCGCCCCGCTGTCTTCCACCTTGATCCAGTTGGCTGGAACAGGACTCTAATTGGCTGTGCGATGTCAGGAAGACTGTGTGTGTGTGTGTGTGTTGGACAGAGAGAGTGTGTGTGTTGTCTTTGTCCAATAAAACTGTCTAAATTATTTTCTAAAGTCCCGCTCGCCCGCTCCATTGGTTTCCATTAAACCCGTCATTATCAAAGTGTTGGCTGCAGAGATGAGTGTGGAATTCTTGGGGCTCGGTGTTGGTGACAGAGGAAACGAGTTAAATCCACCTACGGATCAATTACTGAACGGGCCCCTCCGACCCTGGGCCCCCCCCCACCCCCCCTGTGAGACTGTTAACAAACAGAGATGCACATTTTGAAATGTTGTCTGACTGAGAGTCGATGCAGAAGCAGGAACATGTCCAGAGTCTGTGTGTTCGTGTGGCGAGGGCGTGTGAACTCACCTGATCATCTGCTCAGGTGCTTTTTTAAAGATATTTGTTTTTACTGATAGAACAACGTAAACGTGACAGTGTCCTGCTCAGTTCAACTCCAGGACGACCTGATTCGAGTTTGGGGACATTTAACATAAACCACGTGTGAATGAACCTGAACCAGAATATAATTTCAGTTCTTTTAATCCGATTCCGTCCTGACCTGCTGGACTTGAGTTCGGTTTCCAAACTCTTTCACGTCATGACTCTCGCCCTCATGCAGGAGGACGAGGGGACTTATGTCACCTCATAAAACATCTACGCTTCCATAAGTGTTAATGATCCATTTCAGCCAAATGGATCATCGTGTTCAGTAATCACATGTCGATGAAATAGTCACGTGTCCTCATACTTATGGCCGTGTCGCGTCGTTTGTACGATCGAACACCGTTGAGCTGAATCACTGACCATCAACTCACAGTCAGTGTCACTGACACACACACACACACACACACACACACACACACACACACACACACTCCATACGTCCCTACACATGTCTGGAAACAGTCTAAAGGACCGTAACTGCTGAAAACACACACTCCGACACACCCGTTGTGAGACAGATGGGCAGGAACACGCCAGTCGTTGTAAAATTAATGGCTCATGTGATAGCCAATCAAACGCTTGGCGGGCTGTGTCAATAGCCAATCAAACAGCTGGCGGCATGAATGTTGATGGGCTTGGACGTATGTCAGTGTCACCTTGGTAACGGCCGGGAGCACCTGACTTTCAGGACACGACCGGGGGGGGGTTCCATGTCACAGACGGAGCTCTGTCCGTTAGCATGTGTCAGATTGAACATGTCTCACTGGTCCCTTCACCCCCCCTCTCCCTCTCCCTCCTCTTGTTTGCATTGACCTACGCCCCCTGCTGTTGGTCCGAGCAACTTCCTGTTTCACTGGAGCAGTTTTCCTTCAGGACTCGTTCATGTGCAACTGAAGGTTGAACACGAGGAG